>NC_056728.1:1183413445-1183505945 GCF_019279795.1 Protopterus annectens
GAGCATCATAGTGCTCTGTGCAGGCAGGGCATAAACTGTAGCAACTGTATGCTGTATTTGTAGGTAGCAGCTTGATATGGCTTAAAAGTAAAAAAAATAGAAAATATCTGTGTTTTTTTTTTTTTTTAAATCTAACCTGAACACATTAGTGCTCAGTGCAAGCAGGGTGCAAACTGCAGTAACTGTTTACTGTGTTTGTAACAAATGGTTTGCTGCAGTTTAAATTAAAGAATATATATATATATATATATATATATATATATATATATATTTTTTTTTTTTTTTAACTAAACCTTGAGTGCCATAGCACTCTGTGCAGGCAGGGTAGAAACTGATAGCAACTGTATGCTGCATTTGTAGCATGCAGTTTGCTACAGTTTAAAAGAAGAACTGTTTTTTTTTTTTTTTTTTTATAAAATGTGGGAAAGGAGGGCTGGGGGCAGGGCACAGAAATGGGACCTGAATGGCTGATGCAGAATGGGGGGGGGGGGGTCTTGCATCTGACCATCTTGTTGCTTGTTGGTGTGCTGTTAGAAGGAATGGCTGCATTTTTTTTTCTTTTCACTTGAAGAGCTGAGAGGATAGGGCACTGGAACATAGAACTGGCACAGGGTGTTGGTTAAACCAGCTTACACTTCTGAGAAGACATTACTACCGGCCTTTGAATGCAGTTTTTATCCAGAATTTTTTCATTTACTCTTTCAGTGAGTACTAATGCTGCAAGATAAATTCATTGAACATCACCTCCTGGGTCAATGGGGTTTGCTTCTTACCCCACTGATGCACTACTGCGGAACAAATGTGCATATATATATATATATATATATATATATATATATATATATATATATATATATATATGTGTGTGTGTGTGTGTGTGTGTGTGTGTGTGTGCGTGTTTGTGTGTGTGTGTGTGTGTGTGTGTGTACTGATGGGCATGGTGGGTCTCCCAAACATAGGGACACAGAAACTATTTTAAGGTTTACTGGAAATTAATTATTGTCATATCTTCATTGTGCATTGAAAGACTCTTTGGCAGATCAACATGATTTCACATATTTGCATATGATTTCTGCTGCGTAATGAAAATCTGTTTAACCATTTTAATAAAAGTCTTCATCTATTGTAATTTTGTCAGTGTTGGTATGTCCTAGAAATCTGGATCAATTGATTTTTGGGACTAGTTTTGCATTGTAAATCCAACCATTAAGGTCACCCCCAACTTCCCTAGCTAATTATAGCAATCTCAAGAACTGCACCATTTCTGTAGGTGCCTACTTCTCAAAAAAATGGGGAAAAGTATATCAGCCATGGAGTGTTATAATTATACTGATTTATTTTCTGTACAAATTTCAGTGTATTGGTATGTTAAGAAACTGTGATTTCCAGATTTGAAGATTTTCATTATCAAGTGTCATTAAAAAGAAACTATATCCCCTTTTTATTAGTTGCAAGCTTTCTGGTAATATGGATATGTGTAACTGAGCTTATTGGACCCCAAAGCAAAATCAGGAATTGATTTCCCCAGACCACTCCACAATGTTGCCCTTTGCATTAATCTCATGCAAAATTGTTCTATTTGAAATTCCTGCAAAAGAATCAGTTGGCAAATAAGTCCATCATTCCCTGTCTGAAAAATAGGGCGTGGCTACTAATAAAGTATTTCCTGTAAGGTGATGTAGGGTGTTACTGTTGGTAGGATGTGTTTAAATACATGTGACAGTGATTGTCTAGGAGGAGTGCTATGTCTTCAGACTAATAAAGAGATTTACCTTATTTCATCTAAGAAATGCTTTGTGACATGGGAAGGGGATATCTCTTTAAATTAATACTTGTAAACACACTAGTGACTGATGGGAAAGACAGCTTCCTTCAAACTGCAAGGATAGCTGTTTTGTTGGTCCCAGTGTTGGATAGCATAAGAATTGCTGAATAAGAAAGAACACAGTGAAAACAACTTTCATCTTAAACGCATTGCTGGGAGATTTTTTTCACCTACTCATTTCAGCCATTTAGTTAACTTATTAAATGTGTATGTTTGATAAACACATGAGTTTGCTTGCTGCCATTTCAACCATGACACATGCCAAAATCACAATTATTGACACGTTCATTTACATTTAGGCAATCTCATGAAAGTTAAATATTATTGTGTTACGATACTTAAATATTTGAACAGTTTCAAAAACTAGCTTTGGCCTTTTATGCTTCCTTTGTTGTTTTGAATCAGGAATATAATGCAAACTACTGAGATTTCTAATCCAGTAATTTATAATACTAACAAATGTCAAAATAATCACACAAATGTTTACTACATTCAGCACAGAATACTGAGTAGCACCGGTGAATGCGTGTAACAGACTTCTATTAGAAAAATGAAAAATTAGGAAATGGAGAAACAGCACTGAGAACTGCTGCATGTGCTACAGTACAGCAAGATATTATGAAAAACACTGGGAACAGCACATACTTTGTTGGTTTAGTCTATAGTTTGTGCTTCTTTACTTGTTTTAGCCTATAGCACACTTTTGGTCAACTTTTTTGCTTTACTTTTACTATTATTGCTAACAAATGCATTTGCTTTTCAGCAATGGTCTTTGTAGGATTCTGTTAAGTGTTCTTGCAGCTTTATTCAAAACTGGAAAATAACTTGCATCATTCTAATTTGCTGTGACAGTAGACAGCACATAGAGGGGGAAAGGCATTTGATAGATTAGGCAGGAAGGCAAGAAGGATTCTTCATGCCCATCAATGGTTTATAAAAATCAGTGCATCCCACAATTATATATTCCCCATTCTGAAGGAGGTATGGACCTACTTGAAACTGATTACATGTACAGATCTGTAATTGCGGGACTGCATACATATCTGCTGACCTCAGAAGACCCAAATATAGTGAAAGTTTTGAAGTATTAGGAGAATAAATCTAAGATGGCTTCCCTTCTTAGTCTAGCAGAAGCATATCAGCATCAAGTGGGAATGGAAATCAAACCAGAAGTGGATAAAAATCAGGCAATGACTGAATGTGCCAAAAAACAAAAGAAAGAATATAAGGCAAATGATCAGATGAGAAGGCAAGAAATGTGGAAAATGCATAAATATAGTTGCAAGTAAAGAAAACTCCTGGAAGAACCTCATGTTGATCAGGGTCAAATGTAAGAAAGGTTAAGGAGAGGTGAATTCAAACCAAAAGATGAAAGGTTAATATTGGTGGCCCAAGATACTGGACTATGTACATATTGGTTTACAAAGTCGAATGAACATGTGGAAGAAACAGACAAATGTAGGTTTTTTACAATGGAACTGGGAACAGTTGCACATCTTGCTGCTGGTTGTGATATACTAATGGCAGAAGGTCTGTATACTGAAAGGCATAATAATGCGGCAAAACTATTGCATTGGGGATTGTGCAAGCATTATAATATTGAAGTATCTGAAAAACACTGGAAACATGAGCCACAAAGCATCATAGAAAATGATGAAGTCTACATCACATGGGATCACCCATTACCAGCAGTTCAAAAGAGAGATTCGAGAAAACTAGATATAATGGTCCATGAATAAAATAAAAAAGTAGCATTGATCATTGAAATCACTAGACTCAGTAACTGCAGTGTATTGTGTACAGACAGACACAAATCCCCAGATTTATGAAGCCCTTTATAGTGTGCAGGATTAGTCTAAGAGCTATTTTTGGCAATATGACAGACATGCGATCCAGGAACGAGCTCCAGGGACATGCACATGAGCTCTTAGGCTAATCCTGCATGGAACAAGCTCCTGTATGCAACTTACCCTCATTTGCAAGTAAAAACCATGCTAATGAGGGTAATATGTGATTCAGGAAGTTGGCAGCTGTCAGTGCAGGATGAGTGCAGTCTGCAGAAATGTTAGTAACTGAGTACATTTCTGCAAACTACAAAACGGAGCTATGACAGCTCAAAATAAAGGCTGCATATCATTGAGGAAGCATGCCAATGGCCAAGTAGAAGGCCATTGGCATTGCAAACTGTTTAAAAAATAAAATAAACTATTTTCATTTTTGTTTTCACAGATCTTGCCTGTTTAAGCATAGGACAGTGGTGCGCAAATGGGATTGGGGGGAAATCATAAAATAAACCTAAAAGAAGCATTCTAACTAAAATCAGTATTCTGCCATGCAAGTCAATGGCAGGCAGAAGACAACCTGGCCAGTGAGTAATGGTTGCTAAGGAGGGAGGCTCAGTGTGGGACATGTAACTATGCATTAGCAGGCAATCCTATTCAAATAAGGGAAAGGTTAGTGAATCCCAGATATTCCCAGGGTGTGAGGCAGGTCCCAAGAGTGTAAGAGTATAAATAGCTGGGTGCAAGACTAAGATATAGGTGACATCATGTTGGTGTGTGCCAGGCATACTGTAAGTGGATTGGAGACCTGTGGCTCGGGATTGCTCCTAGCTTAGCACAGCTAAGCTAGGGGTGTGTCCAAACCTGCCTAGCACTCTTTACAAAGTGTAAGCGTGTGTGCATGCCATGCACTGGGTTTTACAGGAATAAAAAGGAAGTTAAACTAGGAAAAAGCAGCTCTGTGCACATTTGAGCACTCCGTTTGCGCGGCGCGCACACAGGCTTAAACAGGGAGGCAATGGAAAGGGAAAACAGCAATAGGAAGGTAATCAAGGAGAACTACCTTAGCTGACAGGTGAAATGAATCAGAATCAGCCAATTACACAGGCAGTAGACCAGCCCAGCACACTACTATAAACTATGCAAACACCTTTCCCCCTTGTTTTTCCCAAAAACTCTGCACCACCGGTGTATACAGATAGGGAAATTTTACAAAACGAAAGCAAGAGAAAAAATGTTGGGGGCTGCTTTTGCTATCATAAACCAGCATGTGAGAGAGAGACTGAGGGTGGTAAGGATGTGAATGCTGCTGAGCAACCCACAGTGAGGAGACGGAGAGGAGTGTACAGACCCAGGGTAAACTACCAAGGGCTACATGAGCTGGAGATAGTGGAGTGCTATAGGGTGAACAGGGACCTCCTACAGCAAATTGTTGAACTGTGCCGGCCATGCCTGACACACAGAACTAACAGAGGGGAACCCATCCCAGTGGATACCAAGGTATGTGTAGGCCTAAGAATACTAACTACAGGTACCTTCCAAAGGCCAACTGGGGATATGATGGGGATTTCAAAGGCATCAGCATCTAGGGTACTCCACCAGATCCTGGATGCCATGTCAGCACATGTCGGTGAGCACGTATATTTCCCCATCACCCGTGAGGCGTTGGCCAGCAATATGCATCTCTTCCACCAAATAGCAAAATACCCTGAGGTAGTGGGTGCAATTGACTGCACACAAATACGCATGAAAGCACTACCACGTGAGTGGGGTAGGGTCTACATCAACCGCAAGGGCTTCCCCTCCATCAAATGCCAGGTCTTGTGCAATGCCCAGGGTATAATAATGAATGTGTGTGCTGGCTGCCCTGGAAGCTACCATAATTCCTGCATTTGGCATCTGACACAGCTGTACCAGACATTTGCCAATGGGGACATCCCACACGGTCACCTAGTGGGGGATGTTGGATACGCACCGGAGCCATGGCTGATGACACCCATCAGAAATGCACACACACCCGAACAAGAACTCCATAATGAGGCACAAGCACAAACACGAATCATAATAGAGCATATGTTTGGGATGCTCAAGTCATGGTTCTGGTGCCTGGACACATCTGGTGGAGCATTGCAGTACTCACCAACTACTTGTACCCAAATTGCCCTTGTATGTGCCATGCTACATAATATGATCCTGTGGAAACTGCTGCAGCAGGAACAGCATGGGGCAGGGCCACACAGCCCCTCACCAGTGCCAAGGCCTGCACAAGGGCAGAGTGACTCCGAGGAGGAATAACCTGAGCCTGCCCCAGTAGGCAGAAGGAGGCGTGCCCAGTATACCCTGGCCTTTGCAAAGAGGCAATACATAGTACATGCACTGACACAGTAGGGACCCAGGGAATGGCACCTCTCTCTGACTTGCACATACAGTAAAAGGGATGCCAAACATGACACTACCTGTGCTCAACCATGTATAGGGAGTGTACTATGTGTATCCGACATATGCAGCCCTGCAGCACCACCCTCAATACTGGGACACTCACAAGGTAAGTGACTCACACATGCCAGTTGGGGAGGGCACATATCCAACAACAGTCACAGCCAGCAGGATAGGTATAGACAAACACAAACAAATGCTGTACTATGGCCTGTGAATGAGTCCTGTGGATAACCTCTCCCCCAGGCCTACACAGACAGACTACAGCAGGCCAGCCAGTTGGATGTAAGTTGTGAAGGCTAGGAAGTCAGAAACTAATATGTAGATGGTTAAAGCTAAGATCTTTAGTACACTGGTATGCCTCTAGCCAGCACAATAGGTAAGACTACAGACTGAAATGGTGTACCTGACATACCAGTACAGTCCTAGAAAATGTGTAAAAGTGTAAGGTGTGCCCCACCATCCTACGTACACTTATAGTAACAATCAGGAGTGTCTCCCAGGAGTGTCTCCCCTACCCCTGTGTAGAAATGTAGAAACAGTCAGGTGTCCCCCCCGCTATGCAGAAATCTAGCAACAGTCAATGCCAAATGACCAATGTATACCCTGCTGACAACAGCATGCTACCTGTTGGTGTACAACACAAAAGTCAGCACCTTCAGTACAAGCTACCTGGACATGATCCACACATGCAATATAGATGGCCATACTGGGCATGCTCATACACTTAGAGGAATGAAGGCAATGTCAGTCAACAACATATTGAAAGGTCATACTGGGCATGCTCACACACTTAAATACATGAAGGCCATGTCAGCAAACATCAGTGGACCAGACATATCTGGCAGTTGCAGTTCTTAGTGCAGATACATGTCAGTATGAACCACTCCTGCTTTGCACACACAGTGGATAGGAATACAGACGTATATGTAAGGACAGGACAACACACTATAATAAGCCAAAGGTAGACGGACATAGATGTGTGGTAGAGGGTGACCGTGACAAGGAGCCATCTGGGCCTGTCCCACCCAGCACACAGCCAAAGGGCTCCAAACACATGAGGTGCAGGTGTCACTCACTGCAGATACTTGCCACCAGTATATGTCAGTATGATGGTGTGTTGCACGTGCCAGCTGTGCAACATGACTGTGCAAGGAAGTAGTCACCTAGTAGCTGTATAGATGTACCTATGGCATATGACCCCATGTGTGCCTGCATGCGGCATGTCAACCCCTACATGAATGGGTTATGGCCCATGCACACACCGCCCTCCCCATAGCAGTATCATGACAAGCCTGCTGAGGTCATTCAATGTAAAATTCACCTTTGGGAGAGCTGTAGCTCAGTAATCCCCATGGTGCGTGCCATAACTGCGTACTGCTGTAGTGATAAACTAGTTAGGTAGTAGTCCTAACCCCAGACTTGGCAACTGTGTGAGTGTGTATGTGTGTGTGTGTCTCTCTGTCTCTGACTGTGTAGAGAGAAATGCTTTTTATGTTACTCACACTCCGTACAGTTCATATACACAACTTTGGCAAGGCTGCTGTAGTCACTCACCTAGAAATACACCTCTGGGAAAATCATAGCCCAGTAATCTCTGTAATGCAATCTGTAACTGTGTACTGCTATAGTATGATAAAGTAGTACGTTAGGTGTTCTAACCCCAAACCTGGCAACTGTGTGTGTGTGTGTGTGTGTGTGTGTGTGTGTGTGTGTGTGTGTGTGTGTGTGTGTGTGTGTGTGTGTCTGACTGAGTAGAAAGCAATGCTTTTTAGGCCACTCACGCCCCGTACAATACATATACTCAACTTTGACAGTCTGCTGATGTCACTCAATGTTCGTGGTGTGTACTATAACTGCATAGTGCTGTAGTGTAATAAACTAGTTGGGTAGGGGTTCAACTCCCAGACATGACGTGTGCGTGTGTGTGTGTGTGTGTGTGTGTGTGTGTGTGTGTGTGTGTGTGTGTGTGTGTGTGTGTGTGTGTGTGTGTGTAACACATATCTTGTTTAGAGGTGAGTGTGTGACACCTGTGGCCAATGTGGAGGGGATTTTGCTGATTACTTTTATGGTGGCCCTGCTATATATCACGTCAACCATACATGGATAACAGATGTAAATAAGCTGGGAGGCTGGGGTGCAAAGCCATACTCATACATGTGACATTAAGGCCAGCCAATTGACATTAGCAACCCCACTATTACCCAGAGCACACATTCAATCCATGTGTCATACGCATACACATGCCTATGCAACAGCCAATATGTGGGTAGTACACTGCATATTGGCCACTGATAGTAACTATGCAATGATAGCAGTGAGCTACAGAGGGCATGTCACCCTGCCCATCTGTCCAATATGCATTTACATGCAAACAGTGCACCACCACCATGTTCCCCAATGGACACCTGCACCACCTGTGGTGCCTTCACATGTGACTCACAATGGACATACCATGCCTGACAACATGCCCTGTATAGACAGATGACACTGAAATCAGGGAATGCTGTTGGCATGCTATCAATGTAGGTGAAGGGTAAACCTGCTGCTCATTACCAGTTCCTGCCACAGGTGGGCAAGACTGGCACATCTGATGATAATCTGTGTTCACAACATGGGCCAGACACCCCAGGTACAGTTCCACATGTTACTGTGCATGCATGTGGGAGGTGTGCACATCCCAGACACCATCCATGTCATGGACTAAGGAACACATACATGGCATGTGGTGTACAGCATTGGCCACACACAATAGTCACCCAGCTGACTGGATGGGGGATAAAATACCCACCTGTGTGGGCAAATGCAGTAACTACAGGCCTGAGCCACAATGCAGACCATTGTCAAGTGGCCTGATGCCAAGGCATACCCATTGCTGACCCCTGTACAACCTGCTGGCACAGTTGACCACCACACACCCATGTAGACATGCACCCATGCATGCCAGAACTGGCACCCTGTGTGTTTGTGTGTGTGTGTTTGTTGTATGTTGAGTATGTCCACATCTACACTCACTACAACCCCCCAGGGCATACTGAAGCATGCTGTCTGATGTCTGACATCTCCTCATACTCCTTGCCCATACGGCCTCCATATGACCCATGTGGTGCATGTGATACCTGCACATTGATGGGTTCTGGCAATCCCACTAGTGATGAGTTGCACTCCTGGCCCTGCCATGTGTGTCAATATGTGTGCGTCCCTGTGTGAGTGTGCCTATGTTGACACTGGCACATGTTCATGCAGACAGGCACATGTATGAAACCTACTTTATACCTACCGTATCCCTGTCACAGATGTCACTCACACTCATATATATGTTCTGAGTGCTCCACATCAGGTAACCCATGTGGTGCATCCAAAAACTGCATCAAACTGTGATAGCACTACATAGTTGGAGGTTTGATACCCTGTGCTGGTAGGTGTGTGACACAAACATGCTTCAGTTTTACACTCCCACCCCTCCCTGATATGTATCTGCCTCTGTCTGCCTTCCCCACTCCCTCTCTGGTGGATGTGGAGACCCACACCTGCCTTGCTTAGGCAGCAGCATGTGTATTTTATGTGATGCTCATGATCAGCTGATGGCCTCTGCAAGAATTGCAGCCCTCGCCTAGCTGATTGCATGTGGAACAGCTGTGGCAACAATCCCATAGCCAGTTGTATGGAAACACACTCCAATACCTAGGAACATCATGGTGGTGTTGGGCCTTTGCAGTCACTGTGAGCAGGAACTGGATCTGATGTTTGGCAAACAGCATCCCAGATGGATTGGGGATTTACCTCTAACAACATATACTGTTGAAGGAGGGCAACAGACAGGATGGGGATGTGCCTGACCTGACTACATACTGTAAGTGCTGCTATACTTAATTTGGAGTAATGTTGGTTTAACAATGTTTGTCTGGATATGCCTGTCGTACATGTCACAATACCTCCCATGTCAGTTCCATGTATATTAGGAATCCTCATCTGCAGGGTCATCTGCAGACTGGGCAGTGTTGTGCCTATGGTTTCATGTGTTAGCCACAGTGCATCAGTCTGTGGAATGCAGAATGTAAAGCGAAGGAAACCAATAAAAACAAGAAATGGATAAAGACTTAAATGTTTTACTTAGCGCTTTCGGTAAAACTGTGCTTCACCTTCCTCATATCTGAGGAAGGTGAAGTACAGTTTTACCGAAAGCGCTAAGTAAAACATTTAAGTCTTTATCCGTTTCTTGTTTTTATTGGTTTCCTTCACTTTACAGTTTTAAAAGGTTTAAAAGGTTTTTGTTGTTTTGTTCGAATGCAGAATGTAGTGTGAGGATTGCAGTCTGTAGATGGTGAAGGCCGTTACAGTTACTGACTTCATATTCCTCATAGGACATATGTTGCAACAAACCCCATTACAATGGAAAATGTATGAGGTTATCACAGCAACATGTCTGTACTGGTCCTGTGTATGTGCTGTCAGCCACACCTCTGTCAACCTCTGTACATATGGCGTGCATGAAGTGGTGCATATGTGCTGTACACCATAAATATTGTCATCATATCTGATAACAAGCCAGTGATATATCAGATTGCTACACATGTCATATACAGTAGTAGTTATATTTCATGACATAAGCTGGACATTCTGTGGATGTTTGTACAGTACTGAGGTCTGTGTAGTGATGGTGAATGTCAGTAGTGTGTGTATCGTTAATATGTACTTCAGCCTGTGTACAGACTGTGGTAGATGTCATTGTTCTAGCTCCCCTTCTATCAGATGTTACATGCTGCCCCACTGTATGGTACCATTTTGCCGTACATGTTTGTAGGGCCATACACACACATGTCCCATACCAGAGACAGCCATCATACCAAACTGTGTAGCAGCCCAGTATATGTAGGGTCATTCTGTGAGTGGTACATATGAGGATGGTGTAGAACAGATAGTCCATAAACTGTAATATTATGCTAGCTTATCATATGTGGCTGTGGCTGTGTTCACATCGGTTGTGATTATGCACTGTCACACAGGTGTATCTTACCCTGTGCTGTGACATGGCTGTTGAGCCTGCTATATATGCAGGTACACGTGCATTCCCCCATACGAGATGTAGGTCAGTGTCAAGCCAGTCTGCCTGTAGCCTGCACAGTGCATTATTACATGCTTAGCAACTTAGTGTACTTAACCAGTGGGATGCTATGTGCAGATGCTTGCCAGATGTAATACTGCTGGGCCTCCATTAAATGGCATGTATGTCAGACAGAGCAGTGAGATGCTGTACAGATTATGTCAATATCAAGTGGGTAGTATGTCTCCAGGGCACCCCTGTACCAGCAGTCATTATGTGTCAGGCCAGACAGGAATGTGTGAATCCAACACCTATGGTGCCAAATGTATACCAGCCGTTATGTATTATACCCATCTACATGGCTGTCTACATCCATATTGTCAGGCCTGGTACACATGTGGTGGACTAAGGGATTATGTGTATACCTCTGGACTGTACAGGGTGTGTCCAAAGTTCCACATATAGTGGCCAAAACTCTGCTGCACTCCACAGGGCCATTACATGATAGCAGTGGTACCTTACAATGATGCGCTTAGGATGTCTGTCAGTAGCCAATGGCACACATGTTATAAGCAGATGACAGCATCCACACACACCATGTCTGTGAAGACAATCCCAATGACAGTAGCAACAGTCTAGTAATATACTTGCTATACATACTTGTCATCCCCTTGCACTACGTCTTTGGGACTATAGGGGCTGGTGTACGACTACACTCCATGTCCAGGACATATGGTGGAAATATGTGTACATATACGTATCCAGATAGCCATATATATAGAGTTACACATGTGTACTACATTGAATTACCACTGTCATTGCAACCACCCACTATAAATTCCTACAGCATGTGGGCGTGGTCCCTTTACATTCCTTGTGTGATGGACATCCGTCCTGTGTGTGGGCATCAGTGATAAAGACAGCAGGTAGCAATACCTCTTACAGGAGAACCTGCACACTCAGAGCGGCCACATATTCGTAGGAGGATCAGGAACTACAGACAGACTGTGGGTAGAGTTGTGCAATGCTTTGCATAGTACTAGTTTTACAGTGTGTGTGTGTGTGTGTGTGTGTGTGTGTGTGTGTGTGTGTGTGTGTGTGTACATACTAGTGTACCATGGAATGCAGTCTGTCTGCATAGCTCACTACAGTGGGCCTAACCTCTTGCTGGACAGAGATATGCCTATCATGTGTTGTCCATTCACCACACAGGTCCTGTGTCAGATATTACACTGGCAGTGTGTGTGTTGTGTGCTATCAGTACATGGCTACATCCATGTCTATTTCTAACCTCAATCCCCTGACTAAGGATATGTTGCAGACTATCCTGTAACACCAGCAACTTGCTTAGTGTATGGCAACAGTGTTCCACATATGTGCCTGTGTTCCAGCCTCTGTCCCCATCTACATACCAAGCTTTGCACATATGTCATGCTGTTGGGGGTTGTTCTGCAGTGGGTTGTGAGTATATCACACTCCCATTGCTGACATTAGTCCACTGTTGATGTATCGCCCACACATACAGTAGGGTTGGGCCATATATGTATTGGCGTCACCTACACAACACATGTTCACCCTTATGCACTGCAGAGGCCAGTGTATGCAACAGTGGTATATGGGCCTGTATTACTGAGTATAGGTGTGGAGCACCATAAATGACCTAGGCTGTTACAAATTGTGCGGGTATCAGGGGTGAGCTGCCACAAGGTATGTGGATGTACAGTACCGTATACTCCACCTATATTGACATTACTTACATTACTTGGGGTACTGCAAGCCTACTGCCTCCTGCCATAAAGACTGTTCTGTGTGTTATGCCTTGTTATGTACCAGGTACAACCCATTTGATCATAAAAACATCATTACCTCCTACAGAGTTTGTACAGAGTGTAGGTAGAGGCTTCTGAACTGCACACCTGCACTACACACCTGCAGTACATATTGTTGATTGTGTGGTAGCCTGTGGCCCAGTCTGTCTGCACTATTGTACATTCTGAAGGGCTTGGCCTGGACAGCACCAGTTGTGAACCTTTCCAGACTACTATATTAGTGTAACTGTTTCACAGTTGCAGTACTTGGTTAATATGGTTGTCAGTATTTGAACAGCTATATGATATGGCATATAAAACTGTTATAGTACACAATTAAAGGATTCCCATTTCTGCAAACTTGTGTGTGGTGTCTTTGCTATGACCTTTCTATGGGTATATGTTGCAGGCAACGATTGACATTAGTATGTGTCGGCCATACAGTGTCCAGCTATTCAGGTGTTAACTGTAGCCATAGTTACTGTTCCATATTGTGTGCACCTCTTACATATGTATCTTACTGTACATATATCTGCATGTGTATGTGTAGTCACATATGTATATATATATATATATATATATATATATATATATATATATATATATGTGTGTGTGTATATCTATATCTGTATATATGTGTCTGTGTATCTGTATCCTGGGTATGTTGATGGCTTCCACATATTACATGTCCTATGGGAGGCGGACTGTACTTGGTAGTGTATTGCAGGGTGCATTTGTTTGGCTGTGGGGGGATGCCTATTTGTACAAGACGTATAGTGTGTGGGGCCTCTCAACCCTGTCAACGGTGCATGTGGACATAGGTGTATTTGTTAATCTGCAATTGCTATCTATGGATGTATGGCCATATATACATATCTATATATATATATATATATATATATATATATATACATATATATATATCTATATATATATATATATATATATATATATATATATATATATCTATATATATATATATGTATGTATTTATCTGCTAACAGATATATAACTATATGTGCATAGATAGTGATATATATATATGTATATAGAGTTAGTAAAACAACATATATATTTATATATATGTATATCTATACATATATGGACATGCTGTATCTGTTAAGTGCTTGCCGGAGCAGGTCACTACAATGGTGGCGGACCTGCTCATAAGTACGGCTGTGCATCCCCACCTCATTCACCCTGCAGACCACATCAGTCCACATGGCTGTTCTCTCCTGCTGGTCCATGCTTGTCCGTGAGAACAGCAGCTGATAGTTGTGGATGATGCTGGTGATGATGATCTCCTCCTCAGCGGTAATGTAGGTGGGGTTCCTCGGGTGTGCCATACTCCCTGAAAGACATAATGATGGAAATATGTCTGAGCAACTCATATCTGAAGTTTATCATAATACAATACATATATCAGTCTCCCACCACCGTATCAGCTCCAACATAATGTTCACACTACGCTAGTGGTATGTGTCCAGTACTGGGCCATACATTGTATTGTACAACACTTTCTGCTATGTGGTTTTATACTGCGAGCCCTGGTACTGGCCCTGCAGTATTCTCTGATCATGGTGTTTTATCAGGACCCATACCATGATTTTTGACTCCTGGATGCCCCAGCGCTGCACTCTAAATCGAGTGCCTTCACCCACACCAGCCATTCTGCCTGCAGTAGGAAGCTGCAACCAGTTATGAGTAGTATTCCCACCTATGGGGTTTAAATACGGCCATTTTCCCACACTTCCCCGTGATTGGCCAGTTTTGAACAGGCTAAGCTATGGGCAGACCTGCTTACATGAGGATGGCACTGCTTAAAGAGGTATACCACTAGGCAGATTGAATTGGCTCACCTACACATTGCTTACACTTACTAACTTGAGCTGTGCTGCAGTTAGCATTGCTTAATAGTTAATTAGCACTGTATTTGCCATTTGGCAATGAGTTATTCTTCATTACAGGTTATATATGTGTCTGCTATCCGTGATTCATGTGTACATACACTGTATGGGGACCTGTGGGTGTCTACACTTTATTACAATAACACCTCAAATCTATGCTTACTGCAGTACACCAGTTCACATATTTATGTTCTGTTGCAGGTTATCCAACATCATACTGTACATAGATTCAGTTCACATGTTTGGTTTGACTTTTCTGTGGTGAGGATTAGTTTGCTGATACCTCATACATGTCTATTCCTATGATGGCTTAGTGGTTAACTACTGTGACTATAATGTACAGGGTTCTGAGTTTGAGCCTTGCAGAGGGAGTTTATTTTGTTGCTGGGCAAAACATGGGCTGTTGGATCTAGAGTGATTAAGGCACTTTAAACCAGTTGTAAGCAGGTATGTGTGGGTTTGCGTGATGGTAAGCACTGCTAACCACCAGTTACAGTTTCTTACACTCAGTTATCTTCTACTTTGCTTAATCTGTGTAGGCAATGCTTACCTCCATGCAAATGCACTTAAACACGCTTACTAGTGCTTATATATACTCACTACTGCTTATTTGTGCTTAAATCTGCTTACTAGTGCCTTATTCATTATGACACGGACACTTCACATGTGCATTTAATGCAGTACTCCAGTTCACATTTAAATGTTATCTAGTAGGTTATACAGCAAAAAGATGTAAAAATATGTTCATATACAGATTTCACATGGAAAACAGTATGCGCTGCACTGGGACTCGAACCGGGAATGCTTGTTTGTTAGGCAGATGCTTTAGCCACTACACTATTGCAGTGCTGTTTTGTTTGCATATATATTCCTTGTTATCCTCTTCAGCCTTTTAAGCTGCTTTAATCGTAGCTAAGCGATGGGCATACCCGTGCACCTATGGTTAGCTGTACCCTGGGTTTTAAAAAAAAATAAATACAAGGGTTTCTTCATTTTATTTCACTGTACTGTTGCTGTTGAACACATGGGGACTGATGGTGGGGATATGCGGACACCTATGAGTGGTCTCGCTCATTTATGTACACTTTCTTCTGTTCTACTTTGCAGGGGCATGTTTTTTTCTGAGAGCTCTGCTCTCAGACATGCCGTCTGCACTCATCCACACTCAGTGTAGGATTTGGAGCTCAGGCAGCGCACATTCATTAATATGCATGGCGCGCTGCTGTCCTCCTCTTAAACTGCCACTTATGTGCAAGACTAGTTTAGTCCTGCACGCCAGATTAGTAAATCTGGGGGAAAGTCAAAAAATATCAGGGTTTGCAGGCAGAAGCAAGAGCAATGTGGAAGAAAGATACACAGAAAGTTCCAATTGTAGTAGGAGCAATGGGTCTTATAAAAAAATCTACAATTATATTTAGGTGTGTTACCAGTACATGTAACTCCATATGAATTGCAGAAGGAGTCATTACTGGGCACATTGCGGGTGCTATGAAGAGCACTTCTGGCTGACATTAACAACTGAAACAATACTAATTTCATGAACTTTAAACCTACTTTGACTTTGGAATGGGGTCCTTTCGCATCATAGTATTAAAAACCCAAAAGATCTGGAGAAATAAACAAGGGGAAATGTTACTAAATGCTTTCTTTCCCACAACATATTTTGAAGGATAGACTTTAAATGTGAAGCAAATGCCCTGCCTTGATTTATATTAATATAGTTGCTTAGTATTTATTTAAGGTTATGTGTGGGTGTACATTTGTGGTGTGCACATACATATGTAAAATGTCTTTCCCTCTCTTTCTTTCTATTATATATATATATATATATATATATATATATATATATATATATATATAAATATATATATATATATATATATATGTGTGTGTGTGTGTGTGTGTGTGTGTGTGTGTATATATATATATATATATATATATATATATATGTGCTTGTGTGTGTGTGTGTGTGCGTGTGTGTGTGTGTGTGTGTGTGTGTGTGTGTGTGTATCTGTATGCTAGTTTATACATCTACATTAGTAAACAGGAACAATATAGATACAAAATATAGTTAACAGGTAGCACACTTGCCTTTGGTGCAGAAGGCTGTGTATTCAATTTTCACACATAGTAGCTCAATTGTTGACACTATAGTACAGTATAAGGTGGAATACTGCACTCCTGAGTTTGTCATCCTTTTGATTAAACATTAAACTTGAGGTCCCATCTGCTTGAGTTGATGACAGCTCAGGTGAAAATAAAAGATCCCACAGCACTTATCAAAAAGGGTAGGTTGATTTTCCCTAGTAGTATATATAGATAGACAGCTCTATATATATATATATATATATATATATATATATATATATATATATATATATATACTACCTCATATATCCCATGAAAACAGGCTAGTAGTCTAATGGGACTAACTCAGTCAACAAAAAGATAAAAATAAAAAATAAAAATATAAAATTGTAATATATAGACTGAAAGGCCAATGATTGTATAGTATATCAATAAAGACCCCATTCTAATAATTTTGTATCAGCTACTGTCTGAGGAAAGAAGCACCATGCTTTGATGTAATCAATACCACACTAATCCAAACTTGACAAAAGAGAATATGAATCACTTGCCAATAAAAAAAAAGATAAAGGTGAGGAGATCTAAAATGGATACCATGCATTTATGTGGTTTCAGTGAATCTTTTCCTCATGCACTCAGACTTTGATGTTGACTAGTTTTTAACTGAGCTGATTACAATGTCATATTAGTGGTCTAGATGCATTTTTCCATGAATGTGTAAGTCTGAACTCATATATAACATTTCTTCTTCTTTTTTTTTTAAAAAAAGAGTATGACCTATAACCTTTCAGTGCCTAGAAAATGGAATTTAATTACACTCACCCAGTTCAAGATTTCAAAGGAACTTTGTTAACTGATATCTACTTTACAAGGCCTACTCCACAGAGTCCTGAATATTAAGCTTTCCATAACATACCGATATGAATAGCATGGAAACCTAAGCAAGGAACAATTACACACATGCAGAGCAGCATGTTACACTGAGACCAATTTTGTTGAGTAGAACCACTTGTCAATATTGCTTTATTTCTCCAAGGTGCAGTCCTGGAAAGAGCCATTACCTAAAAGTGATGAAGATGGCAGTCTCCCTTTGAGCAAGCTGTTAAGGGACATAATTTTCAGGTGCCAGTTGGGCAGAAGTGCAATACAGGCATTCATTTATGAATCTGTAAGGATACTGGCTCTTCATAAATGAAAGTCAGTACTGGATTCTCACTTGTGTTGAAGCTCAGTGAGTGCTGGCATTAACTGTAGGAAGGTAATTTGTTGGAGGCATTGCACTCAATAGCCAGTCTGGTCAATTGAAGTGTAAATAAGTGTTTTATTTATTTGTTTTTATTAATGGGGAAAGCACAAGTATTAAATTATTAGCAAAATTAGAGCTGTTCTATGTTCACAGGGTTAGAAAATAAATATTCCATCAATGACGTAGACTGTGATACCATACATGACATAGATATCTCCTCTCAAAAGTTTATAAGATGCTATAAACAGAATAGAGCTTCCAGCCTTTGCTGATAGCTTAGTGACTTTAAGTCTGTGATATTTTTGATTAGGAATCTTTTATGTCTTTCTAATTGATTACTATCTTTTCTGAAACTACATCCCAATGGAGGCATTGTACTCAGTAGCCAGTCTGGTCAATGGAAGCAAAAGTAATTGTTTTTTTTTTTTTTGTTTGTTTTTTTATTAATGGGGAAAGTCTAGCTAGGTGGGAAAGTGCATTTCCAGAGTCAGTAACTTCTCATACCTCTTTAGGTATTAAAGCAATTTATTTGTCAATTAGGTATTCTATATGAAAGGATTTTTCTTGCAACCCCTCCCCCCACATGATGGTCAGAAGAAAGGGAATTAGCAACCTAAGTTCCTGGGTTCCTGACTACATTTTCACTTTGCAGTGGTGTACAGCCAATATAATATGGAGAGGGGAAGGATTGTCTACCAAAAACAATGATACTATACTTTTTTAGAATTTACTTGGGAGAATTCATCCTGGAGGGATTGGGAGTCCGAGAGTGACTTAACAACAACTTCCAGTTTGTAGTCATCTGCAAGTTTTGTTGGCCAGGAGTCTTAGCTCTCTTTTTAGAGAGCTAAAAAGAGATGTTCCAGCAACAAGCTCTGAGGCACACTGCTGGCCACTTTCAGGTTTACTGTTGAGGTACCTACAGCTCAGACTTTGTGGATTTTGCCTTTAAATCAATTTGCTACCGAACTGACAACATATGGGTTGATTTTTAAAACATTTAGCTTCTGCTCGATGCCAGCAAGGGGAATAGTGTAGAATGCCTTGACCAAATCAAGATGCACCATGTGTAGTACATGGCCACAATCCATAGCTTTCATAACCCTTTAAAGAAGTTTTCTAGATTCAATAGATAGATCTATCCTGCATGAAGCCAGACTGCTGAGGGTCAAGCCAAATAACATTCTTCATATTGCAGTCTATGAGGTCAGTTTTAATATGTTCCATGGCTTTTCAGGTGAGGCTTATAAGACTGATAGGTCTGTAATTACATGAGTCAATTGTGAGGCCACTCTTGCAGAAGGACACCATAACTGCAGTGCACCACTCATCAGAGAAATAACAAGTAGATAATTTTAGCACACACAGTTTAAGGAGTGAGACTGGAAAGGCAATATTAATTAGAAATACAGATATTTTGCCAGGACTCATAGTGGAAGTAATTCTGGTCTTGTGTCACACTTTCAGTAAATAATCTTTAGCGGTAATTGTGGGAGTAAGTAAAATTTTGGTATTTCAGGAATTTGGATAGATGTACTGGAGGAGAAGCTGGCAATGAATTTGTTTGCAAGGATGTTGGCAGTACAAACTGGGTCATAACATGAGGTGAATTTCAAATATGTAGAGATTAAAGTAGGGGATTATTCCTTAGTTTTCTAACATAGCCAATGAAGGATTTGTAATTATCTTTGGCATCAGAAGCCAGCCTAAGCTCATGACGTCTTTAACTGGCTCTGATAGTGTTTTTTTTTCAGTACTTTGATATTTTCCTTGGATTTGCTATATAATTTCTTTCTTTCCTTTGTTGCAGCATTTATTTTAGGTAGTGGATCACCAAGGTAGTTTAATTTTGAATTTCTCATGATACTTTGCTCTAGTACAGACTGCCAGCTCTTTCCATTTTTCTTGTATTTAGAATTTCATAGTCAAGCTTTTTGCTCAGTCAAGGTCTGGCATGGTGCAATTATAACTGAATTTTGATATTTAATCATAGAGTAGATTGCACTTGACATGTGTAATCTTTAAATTTAGTGGAGCTTACTGTAGGGGCTTTAGGGAGCTTAGATTAAAAGTTTACAGAGTTGTGGTCAGACTTCATGAGGCAAGGAGACAACAGAAGAGTAGTGCAAGAGGTGGCCATATTTGTAAGAATCAGGCTGATAATGTTATGCCATTTAGTAGGTTTGTTTACAAACTTCTCAGGGAGTTTTCATTCATTAAGTCTAGGAATTTGGGGCATATCCTGCATTGGAGGTATAGATGTCAAAGTTTATTGAAGAGTAGTTAATGTCTCCAAAAATAATGGATTTTGTGCTAATAGAGAGATCGTTTAAAACACTGAGGATTTTTATGTGGTCATGAGGGAACAAAAAGGCAGTCTGTAGCAAGCTCTTCATTGATAATTAGTCCTATATAGAGTGATTTGCAGTTCATTGTTTCATTTTGAGGCTCTTTAGGGATCTGCATGAGGGTAATATGCTCCTTGACAAGTATGGACACTCCACTCCACTGCGGTTGCCATTGGGTCTAAAGATATGAAAAGTGTAAAACCCAGATCTAGAGTTAGTGTTCTCATTACATAGAGACACATTTTCAGTAGCTGTGCAGATATAGATGCTTTCCAAATGCAGAAGTGCTTCAAGATCAGGTAATTTATTGTCAAGACTTATGCCATTGAGCAGAGCCACTTTGTGTAATCAAATTTCAGGGCTGATATGTTAGTTAAACTTGAATGTCCATGAACTGGTCTCTGTTTAAAAAGGTACTAGGGATGCAGCAAAAGCTTTAGTGAGTATGCAGAAGCCTTGGAACAAGAGTTGTATTCTGTCCTCAGCGAATCAGTCTGGGCTGTCATTCAAGCATCTTGTCCCATGCTGACACATACTGGATCCCCTGGAATGACAGCAGCTATTTATCTAACTATTAAAAGCTATTTTCTTTTCTTTGTATGGCAGCATTATTTGAGAGGAAGGAAGGATTATACTCAAGGCAAGTGTCTTTTCTCTGTTTGTAACATGCATGGAACATTTTAATATTTCTCACTGCATGTTTCTCAGTGTTTTATGTCTAGTCATTCACTTCCTAATGTGCCATTGTCATGTCATAGTCATATTTATCAAGAATTAGGATCCTTAAGTTCCTTGCAATATCAGAAATCCTAGCACCTGAAAGGTAGCTCATTGTAACCCTCTACTTTCCAGCTTGTTGAGTGACAAGTCAGTGTGCTTGACAATAGGCACCTATCACTACAGATGTTCTCACGCTGCTATGGTTTGGAGTGGAAGATTTTGAGTGTTTCTCCTTAAGTTTATTTTTTATGGTAAGTATGCATGAGATAGATTTTTGATGAGACAATGTTTGGGATTGACTTTTTACAGCCTTAGCAAAAGACATTTTGGTGTGATTAGTGATGGATTGTGGGAGCGTTATATGAGCTTGTTAGTACCTTGCTTAGGAGAACTATTGCTGGCAGAATGGCAATAGAAGTGAAACTATTAGGCTGACTGCATCGCATACAGTATTTAGGTGTTTGGAAGAGTATAGCAAATGCAACTTTGGATGTATGTAATCATGTGCGAATACTCAAAATACACTAAAATATCTCTAGGGAATGGCAAACTATTCTCTGGTTTTGAAGATTTTTAAAAATAAATTGGGAGCAAAGGCGTTAATGCACAGTTATATAAGAAACAGGATAACACAAGCTTTAGCCATTTAAGGTGGAGGATATTGCCAGCTTGATCTTCTAGTACATACTAGTATGAGACAACGAAATGGGATGGGACTGCATAAATGTGTCATACAGGCTAGTTACGATGCCACAATCACTGTTTTGTGGTATTAGCTATGTACCACACATTATGGTGAAAACTAAAAGTAAATATTATAGATCACACATTACAAAAGCCAGAAACAGCAGACTTCAGTCTGGATCACCTGCCAAAGTGCTGATCAAAGCAAGTCTTGAAGCCCCAAAAAGCAAGAGATTATTGCATCTCCTTGAGACAGTGAGAGAGAGAGAGAGAGAGAGAGAGACAGAGGGAAACAGGTTTTTCCAGACCAGGTGTGCAGAGTCACTAGGAGGTTAACTCTGTTTTTCCTGTGCAGTACCAGCGTATGTGTAGATTTACTTGTGCCTTACTGGGAACCTATTTCTAGACATGCGAGATAGACTGACCAGAGTTGCCACACCTGAGAACTGTAAGGAATGTTAGCATTACATTAACAGACCATAAAAGTTAACTGACAAAACTGTAAGCAAAAACATAATTGCTTTCATATTTTAACATACAGGGCTTCTTACTGAAATATCTGCACTCATAAGGCTGCGTGCCAACATTCCAAACTTCCCAACAAAAATGCATGATTAGAGTGAATATCAAACACTAACTGTCTACTTTAAACTTCCATTTTGCAGGGGTCCAAACCCCTCTGCACCCCCTCTCAGTGTTGGGGAAAGCCCTCCACCCACCCAAAGTTATACGTACTGTTGTTTGTCCCTCTCTAGTATAGATGACAAACAGGAGGGGTAGTTCATTTATATGCTTTATTACATAGAAACACAGGATGGATAGCAGCATTACAAAATATAAATGAACTGATTAATAGACAGACCATGTGGACATACATGCTTACATTTCAACAGCTCACTAAAAATGGCATTCAGGCTGGCACATACTCAGTATTTATACACTTGTGTAAGCCCCTAGAAAGCTTCTTAACAGTAAAAACAGACTGATCTACATCCTCCCTCTTAAATAGATTGTCTTGAATGAAATGACATTAGAATAAGACAAACAATAATATAGACATTAGAAACAAACACAATGTCCATGTTCAAGTTGCAGTGCATCTGTAACATGGTCTGGAAATATGACCTGATCTAGTAACATAGTATTCAAAACTGGTTTTAGCAACAAGGACAGTCTTCGGAGAACAATTCGTATCAGGAACTTTGGGAGTCATCTCAGGAAAAGGGGTATTTACTGGAATGTCCTCAGGATCTGGAATGCTGGACAACTTGCTCTGAGATAAATGGTCTTTCTCACAGGCCAGGTGTTGTGGTACAGGCTCAGACACCGGCATTAAATATTTCTGATTCCACCTAATCTCTACTCCTTGTGATTCCACAATGTACAATCTTGGCTATGGGCAAATACCATTCACGACTCCAATCCAATCAACCTTTGCACATTTCCATTCATGTAATTGATTGAGCAGTTTGCTGAACTTATCGTAATAAGACTTCTGGGATAAGGGTTTCTTTAACAGATGGGCTTTCAAAAATCTGTTATTTTTAGCACATAGAACCAGCAAACTACTACTGAGATGTTTTTCATGAGGAGTATTTCTGAGATTCAAGAGATTCAGGAAAACATCACTATTATCTTGTTTCAACTTCTCTAGTAACTGTTTCGCACTTTAAACTGCATGTTCTGCTAAACCATTTGACTGCAGGCACACTGGACTACTTGTTACATGAGTAAAGTTCCACTCTTCAGCAAATCTTTTGAATTGCTCGCTTGTAAACCGTATACCATTGCCAGGAATAATTTTGTGTGGACTCGACCACAGTAGTCTAGGAATCTGGTTGAGCTGAAGTGGTTCATTCTTTTGATGTGGCTTTGTACTATTAAATACAGAACAAAATGATAGTACTCCCTCAACATCATGTGACACAGAAGGCCAAAACACTAGTCTTCTTGCCCTCCTTTTAGTAGAATCAGTTCGTGGGTGGCCACAGTGCAAGATAGCATTGTACTCTTGTTGCAAAGACTTTGAAACAATTACTTTTGGACCTTTCATAACACCATTGTCAGACAAAAATCTCATCTCTGCAAGGAAAATAAGATTGCACTTCTTGTGGTAAACTAGATTGTTTTGACAGCCATCGTTGATTGATAAAGTGGTTGAGCTTCTGTCAAACAGGATTTGAGGCTGTATGATTTCTAAGCTCATTGAGATGTGTGGAAGAAAAATTACTCGCTTTCATGACTTCAAAATCAAGTTTCTCTTTCTCATGATCTTGAATGATATTTCTGGTTGATCTGGATTATGTATCAGCAAAATAAAAAAGTTTGCCTTTTGTGTAGTCAAGACTGAAATTGTACTTTTGCAATCACAACATCATACATTGCAATCTGGCTGGAACTGAATACATAGGCTCTCTCAAAATAGTGACTAGGGGTTGGTGGTATGTTTTGATCAGAATAGGTCTACCATAAATATAATCATGGAACTTCAAACATGCAAACACAACTGCCAAGCGTTCTTTCTCTATCTGGGCATACTGCATCTCAGTTTGGGCTAGAGATCTGGATGCATAGGCAACATGTTGATCCTCTTGAAGAATGACTGCACCAAGACCAAATTTTAAAGCATCACAGGAAAGAGTAACTGGTTTGTGAACATCATAGTATCTGAGAGTTGGTGGACTGGCAATGTTCTATTTCAGGACATCAAATGCTCTTTGGTGTTGTTCCAGCCATAAGAAAAAAGTACCAAACTGGTTCACAAATCAACTTCAGGATCCAGGACACAACCCAGTCAAGAATGTGAAAAAAATAATACATTTATTTAAACTGAAGTCGCCAAATGAAGCAATGTTGTCATCAATAAAAACAATGCTAAGCACTTTCATCTCTGACTATTCAGAGACTTTTTTATCAAGGTAAAATGAATGCCAAAATATGTCCTTTTAAAATAATCCTTAGCTTAATCAACCAATAGTGGTATTCAACCAGCCATATATATACATATATGTCCATAAATATAAAATAATCAAGCGAAAAAATCAGACTACCTGGTTTAATACAAAACTATAACGGAATAAGTTTAAAAATAATAAACATAAGGTAATGTTATTACCTTTCTATTGCTTTTAATTTCAAGAAACACATTATAGAAAAGGAATCATTCATGCCTAACCATCGAGTGGCATTAGTTCTCAGCTGCCATAAGGCTTTTTCTTTTTCAAATTGCAAAAGCCAGGGTACCCCCTCAAGTCCACTTCAAATGATTCAGTAATAGTGAACATGCATGAGTGACCAACAAACTCATTATGTTTAGCTAAAGCACCGGTGTCCTTCTTTAGTCTAATGTCTCTCAAGTGCTCATAAATACAAAATTTTTGCTTGATTATTTTATATGTGTGGACATATATATATATATATATATATATATATATATATATATATACACACACACACACACACACACACACACACACACACACACACACACACACGTATATATATTTATATATATATATATATATATATATATATATATATATATATATATAATATTTTAGAGTAACTATGTTGGATGAAGTATTTGGTGTAGAATGGTAGATAAAAGTGCCCTAAAATTTTAGGCACAATACACACTTTTTTGCATATAATAATTTTTTCAATAATATATTTGTTACACAATTTTATTTAGATGGTCCTATGTATTTGTACACTATGAATGATGGGGTGTGGCATATTTATGTTTGTAGTTTGTCTGCCTTTATATATTTTATGCAATTTTTGTAGATTTAGATAGTATTTTTCTGCATTCTAACGACTTATTTATTAGGGTCTTGTGCAATGTATTTGATTTGTTGAATACCACTATTGGTTGATCAAGCTAGTGGGTATGTTACTTTAAACTGAGTTCTTTTGAAGTTCATTTTACCTTAATAAAGTCTCTGAATAGTCAGAGATGAAAGCGCATGGTTTACAATGTTTTTATTGCTGACAACATCGCTTTATTTGGCAACTTCAGTTTAAATAAATTTATTATTTTTTTCACATTCTTGACTAGGTTGTGTCCTGGTTACCTAAGTTGATTTGTTGCTCCAACCATGGCCAGGGTACATCTTTATGTGTCAGCTCTCAAAGCGGTGCTGCTAGTTGACTTAAGTCTGGAATGAATTTGCCTAGATAGTTAACCATGACAAGAAAGCATTGAAGGGCTTGAACATTGTCTGGAGCTGGCATACATCTACTGCATTGACTATTTCATGAAGCACTGACACACCATAAACATAAAAAGTAAGTGACCCTATGTCACAGCTTTCTAACTGATCAACTTGTTTCTTTGAATGTTCCCTTTTAATAAAATAATGTGTGTCTTTTTATTTTACAAAACCTTTTGAAATTATTCCACTTATTGCACTTGTGACATTGCTGACCAAAAGCTAAACATTTTACCCTTTTAGGCTAATGATTTCCACCACAATTATGGCAGTGGTCTATGAAAGTAGGTGGGTTCCCATTCTTTGAGTTTGCTGACTCACTCTTGTGTTTCACTGAGGCTGTGTGTTTTCCAGAGCATACCTTGGAACTTGCTAGAATCCTATGGGGTTTCTCAATGAGTGTTGCAGGGTTTACAGTTGCAACCAAGTGCTTGTGCCTGTTTCTTTTAACCACATGCTGCATACTATCAACATGAGCTTTAGACGTTACTGGAAGCATGCAAACCTCATTTGTAAGCATATTTGTGTGCTTCTCAGTAAGCTCATGTATCTGACAAATCTCATTAGCCTTATTCAAAGTTAAATCATTGTCAAGAAGTAAAATCTTTCTCCCAGCATCATTTTTAATACCGCACACAAGTCTGTCTTTTATCAGCTCATCCCTTAAATCACCAAATCTGCATGTTTTAGCTTTGAGAAACAAGGCTGTTATATATACTGCAAAAGTTTCACCAGGCTTTTGATCCCTTGTATAAAATAAGTGCCTTTCCATTGTAACATTCATTTGGGAGTTACATATTTCTCTAAATTTACATTTTAAGCACTCTGGGTCCTCCCTTGATTCAGCCGGTCAACTGTATGATGGTTTTCCCACCTCTCCTGCAAAGACAGCAGGTGCATACACAAATGAACGCTCCCTTTCTATGACTTCTGAACTAGCTAAATTAAGCAGAATAAATGCCTTTGTATGGTCATCTCTATAAAAAAATGCAGCCTGTATGAAAATATTATATTCTTGCACAAACACTCTCCAGTTCTCTGCAATATTATTGTCAAACACAAGTGGAGTTGTTTTTTGAAATCCATTTGACATTCCAACCAATTATGCCTAAACACACTGAAAAATGTGGGCCTTGTAATTATGTACAAACAAACACACAGTCAGCACTTGTAATAACACTCAAATGCACAACTTTTTTAAACACAGTATTTTGTGAAATATGCTTTGTAATAGCTGTGAAATAACTGTAATGTAATACTGCACAAACATGCAAACACTTCATACACTTTAGATAACTTGAATAGCTTTGATTAATGTGAAAAGTATTGCTTAATGAAAAAATGTGGTTGTTTCCCTTATTTTATTCATTTTATGTGATTATGACTTTATTTCAAACATTTTCCATAGTTATTTTGAATATTTCTGTTAATATATCATAATATTGGATATTTCTGTTACTTAGAAATTTGGTTAGGGCATTCTGAATGCCTCATTTCATATTTTGCAAATAAGAAATAGCTTAAGCAAGTTTTAATACCTGAAGTTCATTTCTGACCTGTTTTGTGAGTTATACATACAGTAGGGATGATTCACTCCTGTATATTCCTTCAGTCTTAACTGAGTTAATGTCTGTTTCAAACTGAAGAATCTGGATCCCCTTCTGGCACCATGTCATTTTAGGCATGCCACTTCTGACACCATGTCGCTCGTCCCTCTCTATTATAGATGACGAGCAACAGGTAGCTCATTTGGGTCTATATTATATCATCAAACCCTTAAAAAAGCAAACGCTGATTGATCAACCTAATTTAAGCAAAAGCTTACAATCTCGAACTGTCAGATCAGCGATTTTTTTCCCAGCTGATCCAAAACACATACACACAACACAAGCACACCAAACAAACAGAAATCCACACGCATACACCTAAAATATGATCCCTAACCCTACACTAAACTATGCACACACCACTAACTACCCACTTACCTTAACCCAAACCCTAACCCTAAGGTCCGTCACTATCGCACACTCACCTCACCCGCTCCCTAACCCTACCTCACTTAAATCCGCCTTAACCCTCATGTCCACACAATCGCACACACACACCTAACCCGAGTCCTAACCATAACTCACCTAAATCACCCTAACACTCACATCCACACTATCGCACACTTACCTGAATCCGACCGGTAACTTTTCACCATAACACTGAAAATACCGAACCAACAGAAACGGACAACCAAATTCTTTCCCTAGGAAAAAATTTGAGTTTCTGCTGTTTTGATATTTTGCAGTTTCGCGGAAATAAGTTTGATTAATCAGCGTTCGCTTTTTTAAGCATTCGAGGATATAATATAGACCAGTTCATTTATATGCTTTGTTACATAGAAACACATCAGGATGGATAGCAGCATTACAAAATATAAACTAATTAATGGCTAGACTATACAGACATGCATGCTTACATCACAACAGCTTACTACAAAATGGCAGTCAGGCTTGCATGTGCTCAGTATTTTTACACTTGTGCAAGTCCCTGGAATGCTTCTTAGAGCTGTACACACACACTCTGAGCTACACATACTAACTCTAAGATTGTCATATCTTGGAGAAAAGGGAATATTCAGAGAAATGGCCATCTCAGACATAGTATATGGAAGCCAAGTTTTTCTAACCCTTCAGTCTTAGCATTTCTAGACTCACTTAAATGAGCCCAACATTTCAAACTGTTACCTCATGAACTTTATTTGATATTTCATACTGTGTACTATAAATAAACTATGCTTAAACTAATGAGATGATCTCCAGTGAGTGTCATTTGCTACAATTATGCATCTGTACAGTGTAGAGTACGGTTATTTTATATATTGTTTGGTTTAAATTAGTGAGTATATTATACAAATGTTTAAATGTTAGACTATAAGACTTTACCAGTGAATTTGTTTAATAGATTACAGTTTTTCATAAAAAGTACTTTCATTCAGCATTTGCTTACATGATCTTTGTAAGGCTACCTTTGAAAAAGGCTGAATTATTTAATGTTAGGATATGTAAGTGTCCGAAGTGAGTTCCATGTTATCAATCCTAATTTTATATGTGAATTTAGGATTAATGCTCCTCAATATTAAGATCTTTGCTTTTCCTTTTATTGTCATTTTGTTTGCTTCCTGTATAGAAAAAAAGTGGTGCTCTTTATGACCAGAATGGAAAGCAAACAGCAATTTGTTGTCAAACGGGTCTGCTCGATATTTGCAGATTTTTTCATAAAATACATTTCTTCTTAAGTCTGCAATTATTTTGTTGTGAGCTCTAATTACTCTTCATGTTTTCTAAACCAACAATATGAGAGTGTTACTAGAGTCAGGCATATTTTTTTTATGAAACCAATGACATATGAGACTCAGATAGGAGAACACCCTAGATATGTTCATTTCTTTTTGATGATGTAAAAATAATGAAGACATCAGCCTACAGGGTGATCTTATGTCTTTTTAAGTCTACTGCAGGTTGATGACAAAATGTGGAAAAATGAATATGCACTAATACCAATCCCTGCTTCACTCCAGATATCATATATCATTAATAAAAGACAAAAGCTAGCAGTACCTGAAGGATTCTTTAAAATAGTTTCTAAACTAGTTAAGGTGCCTCTTTCCAAAACCAATTTCTTTAATCTTATCTAAAATAAGAATGTGATCAGCAATATTGAAAGCTCTTATAGCCTTGAACATGACCTGTTCAGAGAACCTGAATCCATCATGTTTTAAGTCTTATCACTAACATAATTAATTGGAATCTGACTGCTATAGGCAAGCATGAAGCCATACTAAGCTTGACATAACAGTCCATGCATATTTATGCATTATAAATGACCCATTTCAAAATTCTAGCTAGTGAGTTCTTACTGGCAGTGGCCATCAGATACGTAAGGTATAAATCAGCAATTAGTATTATTGATACCTTCTTCTCTTCTTTTCATACTTTGCATACAAGTCCAGAAGTAACTGAAGTAAGTGATACACTGAAAGAATATACCAAAGGATGGGGATAAAGAACAGAGATAGAAGAATAAAAGATGGATTATGATTCCAAATTGTAGTGAGTATTTTTTTTTTTGATGTGGACATCCTACAAAAGAGCCTCACTGAGACAGATGCCTGGTGTCAAACCCATGACCTGAAGCTCAATGCCAAAAAGTGCATTGTCATCCCTTTTGGTAAAAACTCTGTACCCATGAACTACCACATATAGGCGGTAGTCTACTTAACAAGGAAAGTGTGATAAGAGACCTCGGGACACAGGTGGACAGTAGTCTCTCCTTTGATAATCACATCACCACAGTAGTCAGGAATTTTTTCTACGTGGCACACCTCATCACAAAAGGTTTCTCACCCAGGAAAAAAGAGGTAATTGTTCCCCTCTACTCATCACTTATTAGACCCATTATAGAGTACAACGCCCCTTTTGGTATGTACCTCACAAGACATCTACAACAACTGGAAAGGCCACAGAAATACCTCACAAAGAGGATTACAGACCTCAAACAGATGCCCTAGGCAGACCGTCTAAAAAAACTCCAGTTTTACTCTGTAGCAGATTGCCTACTCAGAGGTGATCTCTGCCTAACATACAAAGCTATGTCAAACACAGAGCTGTTGGACATGCTCCATGTAAAGAAATCCCAATCCCTCTGAGCTACACACTCTAGGGACCTAAATATTGTCACCACAATAAACAGAACATGCTGGAGGGATAGATTCCTGTCCCAGAGACTTCCCACACTCCCACACTCTGGAACAAACTACCTATATATATGTATATATATATATATATATATATATATATCAAACAAAGCTCCTCATTAGAGGATTAGGGAAGAACTCTGCTAAATTTGGATGGGAAGCCTATTTCCATGAAGAGGTCATCTCTGAGACATATACCTGTGCCTTCAACATGTCCTATTTATGTTGCAGATGAGGTCTGATCCATAGATTGGGTAATTTGGATGATATTTCTTTTGTAGATGCGTACCAGGTCCATTCAATTAGGATTAAAGGATATCATTGTTTTTATCTATTTTAAAAAAATGCTATTGAATGTATAGCAAAAGAATTTATCTGCGTCTTAAAATTTTCATGTTAGCACTCTTACTTTCCATTTGAGGGGATTCTTTGTATTCATAGAGTGTTTGATGTACATTGGAATACTTGATAGCTTTGCAAATTTCCCAGATTTTATCCATTTTTTTGAACACAAATTTTCGTTTGCTGGTTTGTCGCTGGCATCTGTTTTCTCTAACTATGTAAATTTTATGTACATTTTGAGCTCAATTTTGTTGACCCTTGAGGTTCCCCCAGCCAGAATTAAGCCCATTCATTGTATAGTGGTGGGAATCCTACCAGAGCCAGCAATGTAACAGCTGTCTTCAGGGGAATTGACATAGAGGAAACCATGATGGTTACATCTATCCTTGCCATCATTCTGGTAATTAGAACATTGATTTTTACTTATTAGTGTAACTCTCCCTTGGGAAGGCGGACATGCACCCTGTGTCACTGTGGGGATTGCAATGCCTTGCCCTGTGTAAAAATGTGCTGCCATGCACTTGTTCAGGGAAGACCACTGACCATCATTTGTTTGGTGCAACTCTCAGGTTGCAAGCCTGTATAGTAATGTAGGACATCTACAACTGACAACTGCCTCTGCCCCTCCCACGCATGACAGACAAATCCATATTCACTGCCATCTCTGTTCAGCACCCAAAGTACACACTGAAATTGGGTCATATGGACCACAGTCAAAGCTTTAGCTTTTTAGACCCCTTGAGTTTAATTCTGCCGATTTTTGATGGAAAATAAATATTGCTCATAGATACCAGCATCATTATAATGCAGGCAAGTGTTATGCCTGCATTTTGTTCATTGTATATTTGATTGCAGTTAGTAATATAGGTTCATAGGTTCATAGGTAGGTATTAGGCTATTGGCCCTAGGGCCTATATAAGCCTAGCCAAAAAGGTACCCCGGCTTTCGTCACCCAAGAAAATTATTTTCCTGTGCCCCTGTCGAGCAGAGCCACAGAAGTGATCCCTGGGGTGAATTTCCTATCTCCCATCCAATCATCAAGATTTTTCTTGAAAAGGTCTAATGAGGAGCTTTGTTTGATATAGCTAGGTAGTTTGTTCCAAGGTATGGGAAGTCAGTGGGACAGGAATTTATCCCTCCAGCATGTTTGGTTTATTGTGGTGACAAAGTTAAGGTCCCTAGAGCATGTAGCTCAGAGGGATTGGGATTTCTTTAAGTGAAGCATGTCCAACACATCTGGGTTTGACATAGCTTTGTATGTTAGGCAGAGATCACCTCTGAGTAGGCGATATACGACAGAGTAAAGTTGGAGTTTTTTGAGGTGGTCTGTGTAGGGCATCTGTTTGAGGCCAGTAATCCTCTTTGTGAATATTTCTGTGGCCTTTCTAGTTGTTGTAGATGTCTTGTGAAGTACATACCAAAAGGGGTATTGTACTCTATAATGGGTCTAATGAGTGACGAGTAGAGGGCAACAATGACCTCTTTTTTTCTTGGATGAGAAACTTTTTGTGATGAGGTGTGCCACATAGAAGGATTTCCTGACTACTGTGGTGATGTGATTATCAAAGGAGAGACTACTGTCCACCTGTGTCCCAAGGTCTCTTATCACACTTGCAGTGTTAAGTATACTACCACCTTTGCGGTAGTTCATGGGTGCAGAGTTTTTACCAAAAGGGATGACAATACACTTTTGGCACTGATCTTGAGGCCATGGCTTTGACACCAGGCATCTGTCTCATTGATGCCCTTTTGTAGGATGTCCACATCGTTAGGAGTTTCGATTATGGTCCTAGTTTTCAGTCATCTGCAAACTTTGCTAGCCAAAGACCTTCTGTGTTAGCCTGTACTTCTGAGAAGTAGATACCAAACAGGAGAGGACCCAGGACAGAACCCTGTGGTACTCCACTTGTCAATGGTCAGAAGTTGGATTTGGAGTCTGCTACTTTCACAGTGTGGGTTCTGTCAGTGAGCCAGTTGGCAACCCATCTTGTGACATAAGGATTTATACCTAGTCTAGTGAGGTTATCTATAATTCGAGAGTGGGGGGTGGCATCAAAAGCCTCAGCAGGATCTAAATAGGCTGTGTGAACCATTTTACCCTCATCTACGGCTTTGGCGACTGCTTCAAAGAAGTCTATCAGGTTTAGGAGACATGATCTGCCTTTTACAAACCCAAACTGGATGGGGTCCAGAGTTTGGAGATTGCCAATGTCATTGTTTATAAGTTCCATGATGATACATTCCAGAGCCTTGCAGATCAGGCTTGTCAGGCTAATGGGGCAGTAGTTCCTGGGGTCCGTGGTGGCTCCCCCTTTGTAGAGTGAGATAACCGTCACTGTGCGCCATTCATAACTGCTTGGTTAAACTGCAGAGGTCAGACTGCATGCTGGAAAGTATCATAATTGATGTAATCATACCTCTCAATCTCTTAGTGCAAGAAATCTGGACAAAGCCTGATATAATGGGGGGGGGGGTGGGCAACAGCCCAAAAATAGGGACAAATTTTAAATATTGCTCTTATAAACTTAGAAAATTGCTAGAATAATAGGTTTTGTGTTAACATGCATTTTCTGCAGGATTTGAAGTCTGAAACTCAAATGCATGTCATTATTTATTAGCTCCAATCATCTGATCATCCCAGTTATTTGCTAGAAAAGCACACATTTTTGAGGAATAGACCAATAATATAAAAAAATGGACATTCTGTGAAAATCTGGACAGTTGAGAGGTATAAATGTTATTCATAATGATATTGAACATCTTAAAATGCTTGACTCCAAACTATTCTGCTTTGTTAAGGATAAGTCCAGCTTAATGAATCTGGCCAACTTCTTTGAGAGGGTAACACATGCTGTGAACAGTGGCCATGCTGTTCCTACAGCAATCTTTGACCAAACGCATTTGGCACCAAACCACATGCTCACATAATAAACAAGCTGAATGAGCTCAAACTGATCCCTACATAATTTGGTAGATAGCAAACTGACTGAGGGATAGAACCCATGTTGTGAGGGCAGCGGGTCCTTCCTCAGTGATTATGAAGGTAACCAGTGGCGTTCCTTAGCACTCAGCGCTGAGATCTCTGCCACTCAAAATCTACTTCACAGATCTTCAAATTATATATTAGCATCTCTGGCTAAAACAGTTTGTGGAAACATGCAAGGTTAGTATTACCCTCCAGTCCCCCTCTGATACACAGCAGTTACAGCTTGAACTCACACATTTCAGTAACTAATGATCAAAAATGAAATGAAACTAATGGCTACAAAGTACAATATCATCACATTTGACAAACACTCTCTTCATCCATCCTACAATATGTACAAAAATCAACTTCAAAATGAAGGTGTCAGGCGAGAACTTGGAGCAAGGGTAGATAATTTTCTTGCCTTTGAGCATTATGTTGCAACAGTGGTTAGGAAATCATTTTACTTGGTGCAGCTAATTGTAAATGTTATTTCATCTAGATCCAACAAATTTCTTACATCTCTATTCAACAATAATCAAACCTGTTAACTAATACAGTGATCCTTTGGGATATATCTTACTAGGCACGTCAAGCAATTGAAAATACCAAGAAGTTCCAAATGAAAAGATTCACAGGTACAAAGGTCAAGAGCTACCAGGGGAGCCTGGCAGTGTTTTCCACGATTTCTGTGTCCTACAGACTGATTAGGGGGGTGATATGTGTCTTGTTTTTAAGAGCATTAGGGATCATGTAGTTTAATGTCTTGGTTATATCTTCACAAATCAATTTCACTAACTCTAGAACTGGGGATCTAAACCTGCTGCAACAAATAAACAGAAACAGTAATCAAAATGAAACGCTGTACAACAATGGCCAATGAAGTAAAGTTCTCTGCCCATCCTGCTGTGGAACTGTTCATGTGGCTGTGTAATAATGCAGTGGAGAAATTAAGAATGGACACGCATAGTAAACATTATAGAAACATTATATTTGAAGAAAGACAAGCCTTATGCAACTTACAACAAAATAAGAATGTCGTAATCAAACCAGCAGACAAAGGAGGTACTATAGTGGTTATGGTTACCAATTGGTATAAGAAGAAAATGACCACCATGTTACAAGATGAGAAGACATATTATAGAGTTGAATCAAACTATACAAAAAGTGTCTTCCTTACTTCAGGATATGTTGACTGAAGGCCAAGTAGATCTGGACCTTTACAATTTTTTGAACATCCCAAAACCCACTGTTCCAAATATAAATGGACTTCCTAAGATTCATAAGGACCTTCATAACCCTCCACTATGGCCTATAGTAGCAGGACAAGGGTGGGTGACAGAAACAATGTCACTATTTGTGGGGAAAGAATTGAGAACTATTTTAAAATCTTTTGATACAGTTCTGCAGGATACTGATGACTTCTTAAGAAAGATAAATCAATCCATGAATAACATCACAAATTATGACCACCTACTTGTGACCACCCTGGATGTGAATAGTTTATTCACTTCCATTCCCAATGAAGCAGGCATAGAAGCTGTAAGAAAGATCTTCAGACCCAAAAAAAAAATGTTAATGAAACCAATAGGATTTGTGCATTATTAGATTTAAAACTGTAAAATAATTATTTTTTGTATGGTACATCAATCTATTGGCAAAAATTGGGGTTAGCCATGGGCACCCCCTGTGCGAACAGCTACTCAAATCTTGTACTTGTAGACTGGGAGTTGGAGCATGTATTGAACTCAAATAATCCATGGTATGAATGCATCAAATTTTATGGTCGATTTGTGGATGATCTTTTTATTTTATGGGAAGGAACCGGTTCACAATTCAAATCATTCCATCAATATCTAAATAGGACTACCTCTTTTTTAAGCTTTACAGCAGAACACTCTCATAATCAAGTTGTATTTTTGGATGTGAATGTTATTCTTAACGAAAACATGTTGGAAACCGAATTACATCAAAAAAATACATGGAGAAATCATTACTTGTTGAAAAGCAGCATGCATCCTAAACATGTCACTAAAAATATTATGTGAAATGAAACACAAAGAGTACATAAAAGATGTAACAAAGATGAGACAAGAGAAAAGGAAATTTTGCTTCTACAACAAAACCTAAGAAATAGAGGCTATAATGAAAAAGATGTGAATGTTCAAGAAATTATCTCAAAGAAAAAAAAAGATAGAAGACAGAACCACCAGAGTGATGGTAACCTACAGCACAGACAACACACAAGTTAAATCTATAATAAGGCCGTTTTGGCCAATCCTCACCCAGGATGCCAAGCTAAAAGACATTGTTGGTGAAACACCATGCTTTGGCTACAAGAATAAGAAAAATTTGAAGAGGTTACTTTGCAAAAAGAATGGGTTTAGCAAACATAACATTGTTGGACATAAAGGCACGTTCAAGTGTGGCCACTGCAGATTGACTGTAATAATGAATTTGAACATCCAAGGACAAAGAAGAAATACACCTTTAATGCCAAAGCCACTTGTGTAACCCCAATGTGGTGTACGTGGCTACCTGTAAACTATGCCCTGCATTCTATGTAGGAAAAACTAAACAGATGTTTAAAAATCACATTTTGAGACATCAGAGACATTACTAATAAAGATCCACATAATGCTTTAGCAACGCATGCTGAAAGAAATGTTGGTCATTCTTTCACTTATAAGGTGATAGAGAATGTATATAGTGGAATAAGGAAAGGTGACATTGAAAATATTACTAAATGTAGGGAGAGCAAGTGGATTGTGAACCTCTGTGCTGATATTGAGCCAGGCTTGAATAACATCATTCCACTGAAACCTATACTAAAAGCTAGAAGACCAACTATTAGCTAACATGGAGGTGTGTCTGGCTTAATAATTCATGATTGGCCACACCCCTCAAAAGCAAAAGGCATAGGAAATGGAATACCCCCAGCTGAGAGGAAAGAGGATTGGTGAGTTTAAACAACTGACTGACAGTGTGATGATTGAATGATTGTCCCAACAGTAAAGGAAGTAAGCACTATAAAAAGGAACTTCCAGTCCCAATCACTACGATCTGAAGAAGATACCAAAAGTGATTATCGTTTGGAATACAGAGGGACTGTTTTGTTCTACATCAAGAATTTACTTGACATGAAGATTTTAACTTTTTCTACAATAAAAGGATTTTAACTGCCATTAAAGCTAGGAGCTCTCATTTGATCTGTTAGACTGGTTAAGCTGTTATCACAGTTCATCACAGATACATAGCAGCTACTACATCTTCAGTGTGGATACTTTGTATATCAGACTAAAAAGACTGGATACTTTGGAGCCATCATAAGACTGGATACTTTGGAGCCATCATTTCGCTATAGTATAACTGCATTCACAGCGTTAATATCTTGTAAGTGCGTTTAAGAACTGGAAATTTATGCAAGTTTTTGGCTATATACGTTGCACCTTTAAAAGTTTTATATCATTTAACCACACTACCTATTCTCCAAGAGAACTTTACTTCATTGTCCATTGTTGTACAGTGTTTCATTTTGAATACTGTTTTTACTTGTTGCTGATAGCTGTACTTTAGCATTAGGAGGTATGCTTTCTTTATTGTATATTTCTTATACCTGTCCTTTGCACATGGCCAACGTTGCTACCACTGCAAATAAAAGCCAAGGCTTAAGCATTGATTTCCTATGGCATAATAATGCTGAACAAACAGATAAACAAGCAAATCCATTATTACATATGCACTTTGATGGCATTGAATCATCAGAAATTCAAGATATCACAAATCACAGCAACTTTGATAATATTCTACAAGAAGTAGAACTTGCAGTATACAAACTAAAAAGATTAACTTGGCAACATTTTCATTTGGAAGCTTGTTTACATCACCAGGTCATACCTAGAGGAATGAGGGTGAAATGCATGCCAAGCTATGGAAATCAACATCCTGAACTCCTTGCTAAATGGCAAGCAATAAATTTAGAGACCAGCTTCCGATACATGAAGCTAATCATGGATTATTTTAGAACAGAGGAAGACAATCTCACCCTTCAAATCAAAGAAAAACAAGTAGAACTAGAGAAAATGAATTTGAATACTTATCACACCAACAAATTAGAAACACTACAATTCAACCTCAATGTGTATGAATCAAAAATAAAAGAACAGAAAATAAAAAAAACTAAACAGAGACATTAACGATTTCAAACAAGGGCGGATCTTTGAATGGCCCAGGGAGGAAATAAGATCTACAAATCACTTTAACCCTAGCACCAGACATCCTGCATCCATTAGGAATGACACATCTGTGTCTAGAAACCATACTGGGACTGAGGAGCAAACATGTGGCACATTGAATACATCTACCAATATTACAGGGACACCTTTGCCCACTACGGCAGATAGGATTGTTGAAACATCCTCAGAAACAGGAACCATTCCTAAGAAAGGGAGTACATTTCTCCCCATCACCACACAACTTCCATTTTTTTCTGAATCAAACCCATTACAAGAACCCACAAATTCACAGTCAAGACAGAAAAAGAAAGAAAATACTGAATTAAACAGTTCTATAGTGGTGAATATTTCTCAATATGAATTGACTCAAGCAGAAACTTCTGTTTTACAGAAGGGGTTAACTTTCATACCCTCTTTAAGGTCTGATCTGAATGAATTTGTTATAGACATAAAGCATTTTGGACGTAATGTGATATTAAGAAATATTTATGGCACAAACACAGAACAAGTTAGAAACTTAAGGAAACCAAGTACATGTGTACCTGTAGCCCATCCTGCTGTGGAACTGTTCATGCGGCTGTGTAATAATGCAGTGGAGAAATTAAGAACAGACACCCATAATAAACATTATAGAAACATTACGTATGAAGAAAGACAAGCCTTATGCAACTTACAACAAAATAAGAATGTCGTAATCAAACCAGCAGATAAAGGAGGTACTATAGTGGTTATGGATACCAATTGGTATAAGATGAAAATGACCACCATGTTACAAGATGAGAAGTCATATAGAGTTATACTAATCCAGTTGAATTGAACTATACAAAAAGTGTCTTCCTTACCTCAGGATATGTTGACTGAAGGCCAAGTAGATCTGGACCTTTACAATTTTTTGAACATCACAAAACCCACTGTTCCAAATATAAATGGACTTCCTAAGATTCATAAGGACCTTCATAACCCTCCACTATGGCCTATAGTAGCAGGACAAGGGTGGGTGACAGAAACAATGTGACTATTTGTGGAGAAAGAATTGAGAACTATTTTAAAATCTTTTGATACAGTTCTGCAGAACACTGATAACTTCTTAAGAAAGATAAATCAAACCATGAATAACATCACGGATTATGACCACCTACTTGTGACCACCTGGATGTGAATAGTTTATTCACTTCCATTCCCAACTAAGCAGGCGTAGAAGCTGTAAGAAAGAGCTTAAGCCACAAAAAAACTGTAATGAAACCAGTAGGATTTGTGCATTATTAGATTTAATACTGGAAAATAATTATTTTGTGTATGGTACATCAATCTATTGGCAAAAATGGGGGAGTAGCCATGGGCACCCCCTGTGCGAACAGCTACTCAAATATCGTGCTTGTAAACTGGGAGTTGGAGCATGTATTGAACTCAAAGAATTCATGGTATGAATGCATCAAATTTTATGGTCGATTTGTGGATGATCTTTTTATTTTAAGGGAAGGAACCGGTTCACAATTCAAATCATTCCATCAATATCTAAATAGGACTACCTCTTTTTTAAGCTTTACAGCAGAACACTCTCATAATCAAGTAGCATTTTTGGATGTGAATGTTATTCTTAATGAAAACATGTTGGAAACTGAATTACATCGAAAAAATACATGGATAAATCATTGCTTGTTGAAAAGCAGCATGCATCCTAAACATGTCACTAAAAATATTATGCGAAATGAAACACAAAGAATACATAAAAGATGTAGCAAAGATGAGACAAGAGAAAATGTTGCTTCTACAACAAAACCTAAGAAATAGAGGCTATAATGAAAAAGATGTGAATGTTCAAGAAGTTATCTCAAAGAAAAACAAGATAGAAGACAGAACCACCAGAGTGATGCTAACCTAAAGCACATACAACACACAAGTTAAATCTATAATAAGGCAGTTTTGGCCAATCCTCACCCAGGATGCCAAGCTAAAAGACATTGTTGGTGAAACACCATGCTTTGGCTACAAGAATAAAAAAAATTTGAAGAGGTTACTTTGCACAAAGGATGGGTTTAGCAAACATAAAATCCTTGGACATAAAGGCACGTTCAAGTGTGGCCACTGCACAGCATGCCCACTGATTGACTGTAATAACGAATTTGAACATCCAAGGACAAAGAAGAAATACACCTTTAATGTCAAAGCCACTTGTGTAACCCCCAATGTGGTGTACATGGCTACCTGTAAACTATGCCCTGCATTCTATGTAGAAAAAACTAATCAGATGTTTAAAAATCGCATTTTGAGACATCAGAGACATTACTAATAAATATCCACATAATGCTTTAGCAACACATGCTGAAAGAAATGTTGGTCATTCTTTCACTTATAAGGTGATAGAGAATGTATATAGTGGAATAAGGAAAGGTGACATTGAAAATATTACTGAATGCAGGGAGAGCAAGTGGATTGTGAACCTCCGTGCTGATATTGAGACAGGCTTGAATAACATCATTCCACTGAAACATATACTAAAAGCTAGAAGACCAACTATTAGCTAACATGGAGGTGTGTCTGGCTTAATAATTCATGATTGGCCACACCCCTCAAAAGCAAAAGGCGTAGGAAATGGAACACCCCCAGCTGAGAGGAAAGAGGATTGGTGAGTTTAAACAGCTGATTGACAGTGTGATGATTGAATGATTGTCCCAGCAGTAAAGGAAGTAAGCACTATAAAAAGGAACTTCCAGTCCCAATCTCTATGATCTGAAGAAGATACCGAAAGTGCTAGGGTTACCACTTGTCCCACTTTGCGAAGGACAGTCCCTCTTTGGGCAGTTGTGTCCTGACAAAAAATTGTAAAAATGGCAAACGTCCTGAGATTTTAGGACAAAATTACTTCCTATGTTTTATGTAATTGTTGCATAAAACAGTTATTCTGTATCTAAAATACCTAAATGTTATAATAAACAGAGTAAGCAACTAAAATGCTACAAGAATAAGTTTTTATTTAGGCAAAAAAGTTAAGTTCTATCCTTTGTACTGACAGTGGGTATGTGTCAGCCTGTAAAATCTGATGTTTGTGCCAAAAATGCCCCACTTTGGCCATTTGAAAAGGTGGCAACCCTAGAAAGTGCTTATCGTTTCGAATACAGAGGGACTGTTTTATTCTACATCAAGATTTTAACTTGACATGGAGATTTTAAATTTTTCTACAAGAAAAGGATTTTAACTGCCATTAAAGCTAGAAGCTCTCATTTGATCTGTTAGACTGGTTAAGCTGTTATCACAGTTCATCACAGTCACTTAGCAGCTACTACATCTTCAGTGTGGATACTTTGTATATCAGACTAAAAAGACTGGATACTTTGGAGCCATCATAAGACTGGATACTTTGGAGCCATCATTTCGCTATAGTATAACTGCATTCACAGCGTTAATATCTTGTAAGTCCGTTTAATTGAAGTACTGGAAATTTATGCAAGTTATTTGCTATATATGTTGCATCTTTAAAAGTTTTATATCATTTAACCACACTACCTATTCTCCAAGAGAACTTTACTTCATTGGCCATTGTTGTACAGCGTTTCATTTTGAATACTGTTTTTACTTGTTACTGATAGCTGTACTTTAGCGTTAGGAGGTACGCTTTCTTTATTATATTAGAAACAGAAACATGATGGACAGACACATTCGTCACACATTGTTTACCCCTTCTCTGGAACAAGCTTCCATTCCAAATTAAGCATGACGACACACGTTCTTCTTTCAAAAATTAGTTAGACATCTACATAGAGATAACACAAATTCACCCTTAGTATGACTGACTTATTAATCTTTGAAAAAGGGGATAAGATCTAAAGGTAGATACTGGCAAGTTATATATGTCTCTGGGCCAAGTTACCTTGTATTTTCTAGATTCTAACTCTTTCAGTGCATCTGTTTGTAATATTTGTATGGATTATGTGAAGAGTGTCCCTGTACGATTCACAATATTGGAATGAGTGATTTCTTTATAGTTCGCAAAGGTTAAGTAAAATACAGTTTTACATTACATAGTAGATGTTCGAATTTCACACTGCCTCAGTGGAATATGGGTCAGCTATCCAGAGCTCAGAATCCCCTCCACTGACTCTTTGTGATGGGGTATTTACTAAGGCCCTCCCATCAGGGGAAGCTTAATCCCTGTTTTAGAAAGTCAGTTATTGAGGCTTTTAATAGGAAGAACCAAGAAGGACCAGAAGCAACAATTGCCTGAAACCAACCAATTCACAGCCAAAAATTTCCAACACAAATTACCATAGCCAACCAACAACAAAACATGACTGGATACTATCAGACTACATACAGAATAAGGGTGATGGACAGTGATTGTTGTCACAGAGGCAATGTTGAATTTGGCAATCTACTGTTACATGTAAGTAAGACCTAGGCAAATGTACTATGTTCATGATTCCCACTGTCTCAATGACATATGGGTAGATTACGAAAGCTTACCCTACCCTACCTGGGAAGTGGAATGATCCAGGAAGCCTTATAGAATGGTCCCTACAAGGCCTGCTGTGGAACTCGAGAAGGAATCCAGTTTGTAGAGCTTTGTAAATGGATGAACAGAGGACCAGTTTGCTGCCTCTAAAGTGCTTCCATAGTTCATCTCTTTTCAGTATGCCACCTAAGAGGATAAGGCACTGATGGAATGTGCCTTAATGTTGCCTGGAATAGCTTTACCATGGTAAGACTAACAGAAAAAGGTAACAGAGGACAACCAATGAGCAATTGTTTGCTTATTGACAGGTTGACCCATCTTAGCCCCAGAAAAGAAATAAACAGCTTTCATGAGGGGGTAAGTTCTGTCAAGGTTGTACCTGACCTGCCTGTGCACATCTAAGGTATGCAGGATGTCTTCCTCCATCTTTATAGGTTCTGGAAAGAAAACTGTGATATTCATAGCTTTATTTGGGGTAAATTCAGATGCATCTTTTGGCATGAAGGATGGATTAGTGCATAAAGCAACCCCATCCTTTTGGAAAATCAAGCAAGTTTGGGGCATCATGAGAGGTTGCAGATCAGAGACTCACCTTATAAATGTCATAGCAATCACAAAATAGTTTTCTAAGTGATGAACTTCAAATCAGCTTGAAAAGCAGGTTTAAAATGAGATGAGATCATTTTTTCAAGTACAATTTTTAGATCCCAAGGAGGAAGAATTTGGTTTTAATGTAGCCTCAAGTGCCACACTCATAAACTGTTTGACCATAACAAAAAGGATGAGAGTGAGTGGGATGGTTGAGCCGACAAGCTGAGATGGCTACAACATGCATCTTGATAGATGCATAAGATACGTCATCGAGTCGCTTACATAAATATTTCAAAACCAGAGTGGAAGATGCCACTCTGGGCATCTGATATCAGTTAGTCACAACCTAGAAAACCTCATCCACTTTTAATCATAAGATTTTCTAGTGGCAGTTTCTTTTTTTGCCTCCTTCAAAACTTACTGCATTTTTTCATGGAACAAGTGCCTAAAAGGTGCCAAGAAAGAGTTATCTGGGCTATCAGTAGCAATTTCTCTATGTTGGGGTGCAACAGTCACCCCTGATAGTGTGTGAGCTGATATAGAATATGAGGAAGCTTGTTTTAAAATGCCCCTGGGCAGCTCCATTAAAAATAAAGACCAATTGTGCCTTGGCCAAAGGGAGATCACCGCAATAATCTTTTATAATTCTTTCTGAATCTTCAGCAGAACCTTAGATATCAGTGGGAAGGGTAGAAATGCATACAGGAACATTCTCTTCCAACAAACAACAATGAGTCTGTCCTCCAAGCATAACTGCAAGAATGTTTCAAACAGATTTTTTCCAACTGCCTGCTTTGAAAAGAGGTAAACAAATCTATTTGAGGCATTCCACACATCTGGACCAACTCCTGGAAGACCTCTGTCTTGAGTTTCCACTCCTAAAGGTCTAGCTAGAATTTGTTTGTCTGTCTGCCACTATATTTCTCTTTGATGGGATGTACGAGGCCTGCAGCATCAGAGAATGCTGTAAGGCTAGCTCACAGGCCATCATTGCCAAATGACAAAGAGAGTATGACCTTGTACTAGCTTGTCTATTTAGGTACCACATGACTGCGATGTTGTCTGAGACAAATAACAGAGGACCTGGAGACTGTAAGTTGTGAAGAACTCTAAGGTGTGAATCACTGCTAATACTTCTTTGATATTCATGTGCTTAGTAGAGTCCAAATGACCTTATTCACCTTGCACTTGAACTTTCCTGAATGCTGCTGCCTGTACAGAACCTGATGAATCCATCTGAGCTAACTGATCTGGTGTCTGGAGGAAGAGTAATTCTGAATTGAGAGATATCTTATCCCTCTAGCACTGTAACTCTTACTTCAAAAAACCCGACACTGGTAACTGGAACTCTAGAGAATGCTGGTGCTGGGTCCAGCAGTATTTTAAGTAACAGTGATCTTTCTCATGTGGAGTCTGACCAGTGATGTCATGAGGATCACTGATGCCATGAAGCCTAGAATTTTGAGAAACTGTCTTGCAGATGGAACTTCTTGAAGAGAGAAATTTCTGACATTACAATTCTTAGGGTTTGAGACAGGGTTTTTGTAGGTTCAATTTGAAGGTGGAAGGAATTGGAATTAGTCCTTCAGATGTAAAGTCACCATGAAACAGTTAAGCTGAAGAAGGGGTATGACTGTCTGCAGGTTAAGTATTTTAAAGTTGGGTACTTTCAGAAAGGTATTTAGACATGACATATCTCACGATGATCTCCACAATTTATCCCAATATCTCCTTTGTTGGTACCAAATGATTCTGGTGTAAACTCTTTTTTCCTTTTTGTGGTGCAATAAATAGTTCTACAGTCCGTACTTGCAATTTGTGAAGTAGTACCAGGGAGAATAGATGTGTCTGTTGTGGTGTGTATGTGTGTGTGTGTGTGTGTGTGTGGGGGGGGGGATCTCTAAAGGGTGGAAGATTTCCTATCCACGGTCAAGGGTATCCTCACTTAAGTATTCTCAACACCCACTTGTTTGAGACTATTTTTGGCCAGGCTGCTGGTTAAATGAATGCCTGGGTGACAGTGAAGGGGAGGAAGGACAGATGGAAGGGACAGGATGCCCTAAATCCTGGAATAGTTATTCTTTATCAGAATTTTGGAATAGTTATTCTTTTTGGGAAAGGGACCACTTTTATTTGGTTTGGAAGCATTATCCTCCTGTCTTTTTCATCTTGGTACCCTGATGCTTGCTAGGCTGGGATTTTTATCCGTTCTGCTTTTGAAGCTGGATGTCTTGTTAGGGGAGAACCTGGTAATATGAAACATTATAGATACCTCATGCATCAATTTATCTCAGTCTGGGTAGCAGCAGGACCAAACTCAAATTCAGAATTTAAACGAGTATTTAAAATCTTATTTTTTAAAACTTCAGAAAAATTCTGGTTATGGATCCAAGCATACCTTCTCAATAAAAAAGAAGTAGCTGCATTTTTAGAAACTATGTCAACAGTTTCCACTACACTCCTCAATGCAAATGTTAAAACCTGTGTCAGATTAGAAGCAATCACATTTGTATAAGTCTTCTGTTCTGCAGACAATGATACAGCAATATCAGCTAAACTGTAAGCACATTGCAAAATAAATTTCCACAAGAAGCCCTGATAATTTAAAATTTTAAAGACTAAATTACTAGACAGATCCAACTTTTTTCCTGAGATGCTAATCACTTTACAATTTGTATCTAGTGGTGTAGTGTTAGAAGAAGCCAACGTTCATTTGTTAGAGTTGCCAGCTGGAATAAAATGCAGATGGGTCAGGTTACAAAGGAAAAAAAGAGAGCTGCAAGATCAGAGTACATCTTGTATTTCCTCATAGCCTTTTTAGGAACTGGTTCACTAGGCAAAAGTGTTTTACATGCAGATTTGTAGACATCTTTGAAGGCTGGTAACAGGAGAAGAAAAGCCAAAACATTTGGAATATCATCCTTAATAAGATCACAAACTCTACCAATGTGTAGCATAGCTCCAGATTGTTTCCAGTCAAATAAATATTTAAACCTTGCTAGCATCTTTGGTAAAGTGAACACTTGCTTGGATTTTTTAACCTGTTTACCTTCTGCTGAATCAGATTGGAAGAACTCCATGTGTTCACTACTGACTGCATCAGAGACCCCATAAAGATCTAGACTGATCTCTAGATATGGTAGTCCCATAGTCATTCTGAATAGTAACATAGTCTCTGAAATTAGATAACTGTAAATCAATCTTAGCTATGTTAACCACATTATCCCTATACATGGTAATAGTCTAATTGTCTGTTATGTGGTGAAGTTTTTTCTTTTTCTATTATTTGTATATTTTTTTATTAATTTGACATATTTATAAAATATACAACAAAAAGGCAGAAATTCAACATCACATACTGTTATACAATGACAGGAATACACTGATTCATCAAGGTAATCTTATACAATTAACACATTAAGAGTTGATGTATTTCAGCAGCAACATTTCAAGGTAATCCAAACCACTAAAAGTCATAGTATAATTTATGGAGTTTATTCTGATCAGTTATTTTTCAGTTTTACATAGCATTGCTATTAAATTAAAAAAAAATCTTTGAACATAGGAAATGAATTCAATTTCTATTTTTTTAATGACTTTTCTAGGAACTGCCAAGAGATCCCAAAACATTTTTTGGCTTTTACATATATAGGAAGTGGAACATTTAATTATCAGACCATAACCCCTTAAAAACAAATTTATCTCTTTTCAGTATGCATTTATTTTTTCACAGTCCATAAACATGTTTGTCCAATCAGTTTTTATATCTTTACTACATCCCCAACAAACTGAAGAAGCCCTTTTACTAAACTTAGAGGTTTTATAGGGAGTAACAAATATTATATATATATATATATATATATATATATATATATATATATATATATATATATATATATATATATATATATATATATATATATATATATATATATGTATACACACATAAAATCTTTCCTGTATAAACTTGAAGAAGTTTGACTAACTGATTTATGGGAAAAAAATATATTTTGCCATCTATTGAGTCACTTAATCCAAAACTATCTAAAAAGTTCCAGAAGTTTGCACCAAAAATATTATCATGATATATGATAATCATAATAATAATAATAATAATAATAATAATACACACAAAGAATTATCATTATTTATAATTAATTTATATAACATGGACAAGCTTTCTTCGTAGGTCAATCTACCTTCACTGATAACATTCATATACTCATATAATTGGGGAATGGTATTCTGTTCCTCTTCACTCATATTATCTACAAATTCATTTACTTTCTTACTGATGGGTAATATTAACTTGTTAGCAGATCTATCCAATTTATATTCATTCATTAAATATTATGGTGACTTAGCTTTTCCTTTTTCAAAGCAATCAGATCATAAATTAGATCCAATCCTTTTTAATGAATTCATTTTAACATTGTTCTGGGTTTCCTTAAATCTAGAGGTGTGTGCAATGGGAAAACGTGACACCTTGAATTTTGCTATTAATGGAGTTTTAAACAACATATTTATTAATTGTTTGAAAAATTGATTTCATATATGCAGAAAATAAAGATAGAAATGAATTTCCTTCTAAGGTAAATTTTGTTAACCAGATGAAAGGATTGTTACATATTTCTAATTTATCATTTTTAATAAACTTACAATAATTTAGTATACTCCTGAATGGATTTCCATTAACTAGAGTAAGTTAAGTCTATTCAGAGTATAACAGAGCTGACATTTCTAGCAATAGAATAAGATTGTACATCAGGAAAGCCAATAACACCATACTACCAGAATTTTGCATGATATCTATAAACAAATATTGGCTTTTTAGTATACCATAAGAATGAAATTAAAATTTTTCCATTTCTTTAAAAGTTTTCGTCAGATATTAAATCTATTAAATTAAATATATGCAGGTATCTATATATGCATATCCATATATATATATATATATATATATATATATATATATGTATAAATATATATATATATATATATATATATATATATATATATATATATATATATTAAAATATATATATTCATATATAAATATATAGTCATCAAAAGTAAAATCTAAGTAAAAAGTCATTCTTTTTTTAAACAAGAAGTAACACTGCTTTAATTATTTTTTCAAAATTATTATTAGTAATCTTACTCACATATTGATAGATTCTTACTCCTAAATATTTTAGTTATTTTCCTTCTCTATTATATTTATCTTTAAACTTACTATCTAGTAATTGATTTAACACTAAATTTTCAGTTTTATTATTATTAAATTTCAGTAGTGCTATTTCTTGAAACTTTTCAATGTCATCTTCTATTTATTTGACTGAATAATTTTAATCTCCTATAGTTAGTAAAATATCATCTCAAAAGAGTGACAATCTTAGTTAATTGAGAATCCAACATCTTTTCATTGCTTTTTATACTATTAGCTAAAGGTTCAGTAACTAATTCCAACAGTATAGGGAACAAGGGTTACCCTTGCTTTGTGCCTTTCTTTAAAGTGAATCCTTCAGAAATGCAATATCCAATTTTAGCATATGCTTTGGAGTCTGTATACAGGTTTTTAATATCCCAATAAGCTGTTCTGGAAATGCAAATGCTTCTGAGGTTTTAAACAAGTAGTTTCAATCTACAGAATCAAAAGATATCTCTATATCTAAGTTAATTAAAGGCATTTTCTTGTTAATTTCTTTTGCTAAATCTAAGATAGTTGCTACACTTTTTATATTATCAGACATTAGTCTATTGACTAAAAATCATGTCTGATCTTTATTAATTAATATATTCTATATCTTAATCTTGCACTGAAAATGGAATTAAATATTTTGTAGTCTACATTTAATAATGAAATAAGTCTAAATGAAGAAACTGACATTATCATTTCCTTGTTTAAGTATAAATGAAATTACAGAAAATTTCCAACAAGGGAGTAATTATTTTGTTACTTAGAATTGTCCTGGAAATGTTATTCATTATTCTAAAATATTTACTGGAAGCAGACTATATAATTCCATACTTAAGCCTTCTAACCCTGGAGCTTAACAATTTTTCCTTGTTTAAGCTTTTTTTTTAACTTCTACCAGGGTAATAAGCTTATTCAATAGATTTATATGTTGATCAATAAGTGTATTAGAAAAAAATTCTTTATATAATTCTAAGTTTTGTAGTCATTTTTTATATGCATTTTTAATGAGTCCCATAGTATGACTTTACTAACCTGATGAATACCATTCAAGGATAAAAAAAAAATCTCTGTTCCTTAAGGTAACTCTTAAATTCTTTTAATGTCATCATATATACTGGAATTCTATAAATAATCTGAAATGCCCTTGTATCCATTAATATATTAATACCTAGTGCATTATGGTAAGATAAAGGACAAGGAATAGTTTTGAAAGAATTCACTTTATTAAGTAAATCTGTAGATGCATAAATACTATCAGTTCTAGTTTGTGTCCCATGCACATACGAATAACGAATGAAGAACAATGGCTTATATTCTGCTTTTACTAGTAAATAAACTAAATTATTATAACTAATCCATCTGTTTAGTGCTTTAGCTGATGCCAGTATTTTAGCTTTCTTCTGTTTACTTGTATCTTCTATACTAGATATGAAGTTGAAATCCCTTGCTAAAATTAAACTACTCTTCCAATAACTTTGTAGTAAGTTTTAGTGATCTTTAGCTACTCTTGCACATATTCCAGGGATCCAGTAAAAATTAGCTTGTGTATAGAGGCTGCCATTATATTTAATTATTATAAATATCTACATTCCTTTGGGATCATTAATGGAATCCATGACATTACAATAGATTTTCTCCAAAGTATAGCAGTTCCTCTCCTTTTTTTGTTAAAAGAAGCATGTGATAACATTTCATAACCTGTTATTTAAATATTATATATATTTATATCAAGTGAGTTTCTTGCAAGAAGATAACGAATAGAAAAATAATATCATGTTTCCTCTATTTAATTTTATATATCTCATTAATGATTTCCTTTCATTGCTATCATTTAACCCATTTGTATTAATAAATAATACATTAAAACTATCCACACTGTATATTTAAAAAGATTTATTTTAAAATATAGTACAACACATTTATCCACCTTATTAATTTAATTATATATGACTCTATTGCATCCCTTTAAACTATCTTAAAATTCCACATTTTTTGAATTTTTCCTGTCTACAAACTAAACTAACACTCATAAATAAAAACAAAGACAAGTCTAAAACTATAACTGTATATATTGCTAATAAAATGCAACCTACCATGGATACCAAAGTTCCTACTTCACCTACAGAATAAACAAGCTGCTATTCTATCTCTCTCTCTACCTACCAATACCTAAAAATTAATCAAAAACTAACCAAAAGCTATTTTGACTTACAAAATAATATAATATTATATACACGTCAAAAATTATAGGAGACAATTAATTTATTTATATATTTTGCCATTTAAAACTATCTCCATCAAAACTACATAAGAGTTTAATAATCCTTTTTGTTAATCACAATATTAAATAATTCAACAAAAAGTGTACTATATACCTATTCACGTAATATTAGTATAAATTATCCATCATTTATTCCTAAATGATTCACTCATTCAACATTATTATTATAACTAAATCTCTAAATAAATAAGTAGAATAGAGTGAGACCTGAAGAGATAAAGACATCTATACACTTACAGGTGACAAGTAATCTTATACTAATCTATAATATAAAAGGGAAGTCAATGCACATACATATTTATCATGCTAAAAGAGACACATATATTTTATAGCTCTAACAAAAGATCTAAATTATTTTTTAAAGTATAAGTGTCTATATCTCAAAACTGTGAAACACTTCTTACATGACAAATATCAAAATATTTAAAACTCATTTAGCTTATTAAGCTATTTCATAAAATATGTACACTATTGAGGTTGAAGAGAAAGTTTTGCTATTACTGTGAAATCAAATTATGCAGTATATATTGTACTGAAAAGTTATACTGTGGTTAATTCAAACACATTTCTCCCTTCCCAGGTTCAAACATATTGAAAATTCTACTTTACTTTCTATAAAAATGGATATAGTTGTTCAGCAATATAACATTCAAGTTTCTGCTTTGACTTATGAAATGATTTATTCCAGGTATTTATAGTGAATCTAATAACATACAACATGTAAAAAGCTTCAAAATTCACATAGCCAAGCTTCAAATGTCAGCTTTCAATATATTTCAAATATGTATATGATTTTCTATGTAAAGTACATGATGCCTTGTGCATTCACATTTTTTGCCATATGCTGGTATATGTAATACATATCTTTCTTGAAAGCAGTTTGTTATTTAAATCTATTTTTCTGTCATAGTTTCCCACTAATATTTTACCTTATTCTCTATAAACTGTATTTCAAAAATCTCCCATCAAAGAGCTATTTAATCATCAGCTCTCTATTAAAGATGATAGTATGTGCATATATTTCTTAACTTACAGATACTGGGCTTTTATTAACCTTACATTTTAGATATTTCATTCTTTGCAAATTATTCATAAGATGTTTACTCTTTTTAGTACGACAACCAATCTTAACTATGTACACACACACACACACACACACACACACACACACACACACACACACACACACACACACACACGTACACACACACACACACACACACACACACACACACACACACACACACATACACACACACACACACACACACACACACACACACACACACACACATGTTAGACTTTCTGTTTGATTAATTTGAATGTGTGTTTTTAGCATTGTGAACTGCTTTTCTGATCTAAGGTTCACATCCTGGCATTAGAATTTGATTACAGCATGTGAATATGACAACTCACAGCAAACAGTAGCTGCTAATTTCCTGTGTAAGTTTCTCGTTTTTCTTAATTCTTTTAAACTGTTTTAATCAGCAGCAAACATCTAACTTTACTTGTTGCCATTGATATGTACAGTTTCCATTAATATGTAAAGCTTTTGTTTTTTTTTCAATTCTTCACTTCTAAGAAAAGTAAAAAAAGTTATTTTGGGTAGATTTCTCACACATATACTTGAAAAAAAGAATAAAGAAAAAAAAGTTCCTTTTTTGTTTTCACAGACATTAATGATAAACTTTGACCTAGATTTTCTTTAGAACAGTTAAATGCAGGAAGCAAGGCAAGCAATAATCCAGCATTCTCACATAATTGGAACATTTCTTTGTTCTCAAGCATTTTAAGTATAATTTTCTTCATAAATGACATGTGATAGGAATGTGTTACACAACAGCAAGGAAAACAAAATCACCAGCACTTTAATACTTCTGATTAACATATTACTTAGATCTGGCATTTAGTTATCCCTGCAATTCACATGCTAAGCAAAGCTGATCAAATAAAATACAATTCTTAACTTGTACACACTTAACTTGCTCTCTTACAGAAAGTATATGTTTAACATTTATAAGTATATTCATAAGTTTAGTTAAATGAAATATATTAAGTCTTTCACTGTAAATATAGTAAAACTGTTAAACAAACCATTTGTAACTCTCATCATGAAAAATGCTTTAGCTTAAAATATAAAAAAACATACTTACACATGTTTTGAAGCTTAAAGTATAGTACAGACCTTTTACTTAAAGGGCAAATCTATTGTTTCAGAATATAAAAGTACTGCAATCATAGAATAAAATTCACTTGTTTTTAAACTTTTTAATTTTAGAAGCAGCTTTCCAGGAATCCAGTTCTCGCTGTCTCTTGAGAGATATACTGTTCCACTCCATTTATTCAGTATTATTAAGGATTTTATTGTTGTTAACAAAAGTAGATGCCTCCTCCATCATGTCAAATATTTGGTTCATTCAGAAAGAAATAATTTGATCATTGCAAGAAACACTAAAGTGTCTTTAATATTGTTCTTTTTAAGTTTCTTAATCAGAAATAAACAGGATTTTCTTTTACTCATCACTTTACTAGAATAATCATTGTCAAATCTGACTACAAGTTAGCCTATTTTAATAGGTGGGCTAGAGCATACTGTTTTTAATTTTCAATTTTTTTCTGAGCTAGACATAAACTTAACTGCAGTTGAATGTTGTAGTGAGATTTCCTTCTTTGAAGGTGCTTTTTGGGATTTATGTGCCCTTTCAAGTCCAAATGATCAGGTAGATCTAACATTTTATCTAGCTAGGTTGTTAAGACATTTCCTGTATTGTCTCCCTCATACTTTTCAGGTATACCATAAATTCTAATGTTATTTCATCTCAGTCTGTTTTCTAAATAATCAACTTTTTCTATGAGCCAGGTATTTTGTTTACGAAGAAATTCAGTCTGAGACTCACCTTCAGTTATTCTTACTTCATGGTCATTTAAAGCTTCTTATATACTGTTGATCTCTGCACTTTGTTATTTCATAAGAATTTCTAAATTTTCCACCTTCCTCCTGGGCTCTTCTTTGAAACCTTCTAGTCTGGTATCCAGTTTGTCTATCATACATGCTAGATATTAGTAACTGTATATCTTTTTTAACACAAAAATCCTGAGTACCATTTCTTGAGTGACTCACGTTGAAGTATCTTCTCTCCTAATGAAGCAGATGAAATTCTGACAGGAAAAATTACAGTTTTTGAAGAACTGGAAGGTATAAATCTTTTATGTGGCTATGATTCAATAAAATTAGCTAACACGTATCTCCAAATTTTACTTTTTGATTATATTTTCTGTCAGCGAAAAGCTTTCAGTCACAGAGGTTTCCAGTTGCTTCTCTCAGTTAGATACCTTGGCACACACTCCCAAGTTTCTGTTTCTTCTTGCTATGAAATACACTAGAGGACAAAATATCTGGGGACAGAGTATTATATCTGGCAAGTAACCTCTTACCCAGAAACCTTCCTCCACCAAAAGGTTTTGGTTCTCTTATACATGAACCAGGTACTGGAAAAGCCCAGGAGTATGTGTATGATCACTGTACCATGGAGGGATTTGGGCTCACACCAGAGGGTGATGGGAAAAAGGTAAGTGGCCTGTGGTCTGGTTTAAGGCAGCAATAGAGTCACAAACTGTAGGCTTAGGCTTGTTTATTGATGTTTTTTCTTTTTAGATGCAACTGGATTTGATGGACAGTGGGCAGGCATATCATGATCCATCAAGTCAGGGGAAAAACACCGGTCAAAATACTGTACTAACAGTATTAAGGGCTGACTAAGGGATCAATAGAAAATATAACCCATGTCCCTAAACAGCAAAAAGGGCTAAGCTTCATAAAATATAGCAGAAACAGTTCAAATTGTGCTAAGCCTTGTTCTACAACCTGCACAGTGTAGTAAACAACAGCATACATAGTCACTGTACCAAGTAAAATTCACTTGTCATAATAGTGACAAAAATCAATCATATGCCCTTAAATCAAACAGAAATCTTTTAAAGCAGCATAAATAAGCATTTATCTATGGATTCTCTTGTCAGAAAATTTTAAAAAATCTGCACAGAAAGTAATTTGCAGTAAAAAATCACAATTTAAACCCTTTGTTTTCCTTTGTCTCTTTCATCTAACTTTCTTTTTGGCTGTAACAGTGATTATAACAATAGCTGGAGCTTCAGCTGTTCCAAGGTTGAAAGAAAAATGTGGAGGCACATGTATAGCTGAGTGTGGAGATTGATTGTATTACCCAGATTGTACTGAACCATCATTAACATTCCCATTTTGACTAGATACAGTTGAATCATCATGCTGAAGTGTCTTATTCACCCCAGTCCCCTTATTTTTATCATTAGACTTAAAGCTTGATTTGATTATAATGTTAGTGCTAACACACTGGATACCAGGTGCATTCTTCTCTTTAGGCCTTTGAAAAATATATCTCTTCTTACAATCATCCACATATCTTTAATGCTTCTTCTTTTTAGCCACAGCTAATTGTTGCACAAATGTGGCAACAGTATTAAGCATGGAATCAAACATATTTTTATAAATTCCAAATGAAGGGGACAAAGTCAGCTCATCAGCTAGTGCTTTTAACAAGTTTTACTCTATTGGTTTAAATATTCTAGCATCAATGTCATATAATCGAATGTAATCAAAGCTCAATTTTAGGTTTATGTGTTGCCACTGCGCCAAAAGTTCTGTATACTTATTTCCATAGGTAGGCATCTTTAAAATTGGTAACCCTCTAGGTATGGTGTCCTATTTAATATAAGCATCAAAACTAAATCTCTGCCACTGCAGATGCTTAAAACCACAGAGAATACATTCTACTTTAATTATTTTCTGATTCACATCCAGTGCAGTTGTAACATTTCCACCTTCCACATATTGCTTTTCGATCACCATCTTTTAGAAGAAGATTCTGTCTAACCAAAATCAATGATACACCCCAGAGAACCTATAATTGCTTACCTGTACATAGTGAAAAACATTACAGTAAAGACTAGTATCTGAGTTAGACAACAGTGCACATAATTAAGTGTAAAAGATTATAGTTAACTTTTCTTGGGCAAGTACTGTAAGTACAGCCTTCCACACTAAGCAGAACTGTGCAGTTGCATTAACATTTCTTTCTATGTGTATATTAAAACAAACAGCTCTATCAAAAGAAATGAATAACATGTGGCAATTGATTCCCTTAATATTGCTTCTTAGAGGGACAGTTATTAATTTAACAAGGTTAGTATTGGAAGTTATATTATAATCAGGTTTCCTGAACAGCTGGATGCCCAGTGTATACAGCTGAACCTCTAATTTATAATTTGTTGTTCATAATTTATAAAAAGGTCAGTGTATTTATAATATATATTTCAGCCACTTAAAAAAAAAAGTCTTTATCAGTCACGTCTAAATAGATCCTGCAGTATGCCATGCCTGAGTACTCCCAGCTGTCCTGTAGGAGGTCTGTTTCCCTGTGAATGACAATGTATGGGGAAACTCATTAGATTCCAGGATACTTATTTGTATGGAATAATAGCCATTGGGTAGTTAGAGGCTTCATCTTGGCTTAGAAAATGTGCATATGCAGGCTGTGGAGTCCTCGTATTAAGAACAGATATCCTAAGTGTTCTATGGGCTCTCTTAATACTGTTTACTTTGAAAGGGATTGGCATCTTCTGCAGATTTAAGGAAATCTTGAAATACTGGAATTATCGCACCCACTGTAACATCGCCAGGTACCCTCTTATTAGGATATTGTTTTACGTAATTTGGCTTCCTGCTTTATTTTACTCTCTTTTTCTTGTTCTTGTTTTTAGTTGAGGGTTGCTTGATTGCGGCTATGTTGCTTAATGTAATACTCTCTAAGTGAGACGTTACCCTTTTTTATTTCATTTGGATATTCATTGATCTCGTAGATTTACTGGTGAAGTAATAATAGCATTATTTTACTAAGTGTCAGTTCTCTCTTTAAAAGTTCTGTTGGAGTGAATTATGAATTTTCCTGAATAGCATAGCTTCAAGTGTAAGAAGGGTTTGGGGAGATCATGCTGGAGGCAAACAGGAGTAAGAGATCACCTGTGGTGTCCTAGATGAGGCCTTTCTTCAATACAGGTCATCGCACTGCTAAACGTGTGATAATGCTAGACTTTTGTGTTTAGCCATGCTTTTTTTTTGTCCTCCAGAGAAAATAAAGGCAATCATAGACGGTTTTAGTTTCTTGCAGTTTGTACTTGCTGTTGAGTGGTGGCCAGCTTTGTCTTGTGCATTTTAAGCCATATCAGTTTAATAATATGTTAGTAAGAGCACATTATAGTATCATGGGAGTCAAAAGAGTTTTAGGGACAAATAGCACACATTTTAATTTTTTTCAAGTCTGGTAGCTGCAGCACTGCAGAGATAGCTGATTACTGTGGGGCCACATTAAATTTATTACCTGTCAGACTGGTTTCAGTTGCAGGCAATATCATGGAATCCAGCTTAAAAAAAGGGCCCTCTAATATATCACAAAGTCAGAAGAGAAGTGGATGTAAATCACAATGGCATGATATCAGGAATGCTAATCCAAACAAATGTCATTGATTAGTATAATCAAAACAAATGAAAAATTATCTGTAGTTGTTTGTCTACATAGATTTTAGCAAGACATTTAGTTTAGTACCATACAAAAGGTTAGACAACACAGAATCATGGCATGACTAAAATCCTCACTAGTTAAAGACACAGATGGTGGTAACAGACATTGTCCAGTTCAATAAAAGTATAATTACCCAAAAGTACCACAGAGACATTAATATGAATTGCCTCATTTGTTATTGCTACAAATAATATTTCAGTGCCTCCAGAAGGAAGAATTAAATATATGCAGGTGGAGTGACATAAGAGGTCATTGTTCCCCTCTACTCGACACTCATTAGACCCATTATAGACTACAATTCTCCTTTTGGAATGTACCTCACAAGACATCTACAACAGCTGGAAAGGCCACAGAAGTACCTCACTAAGAGGATTACCAGCCTCAAACAGATGCCCTACACTGACCGTCTCAAAAAACTCCAGCTTTACTCCATAACATATTGCCTACCCTGAGGTGATCTCTGCCTAACATATAAAGCTATGTCAAACCCAGAGCTGTTGGACATGCTACACTTAAAGAAATCTAAATCCCTCTGAGCTACATGCTCTAGGGACCTAAACCTTGTCACCACAATAAACAGGACTTGCTGGAAGGATAGATTCCTGTCCCAGAGACTTCCCATTCTCTGGAAAAGGCTACCTATCTATGTCAAGGAAAGTTCCTCATTAACACTTTTCAAGAAAAATCTTGATGAGTGGATGGGAAATAGGAAATACACCCCGGGGATTACTTCTGTGGCTATGCTTGACAGGGGCACAGGAAATAACTTTCTTGGGTGGCGTAAGCCAGGGAACTTTGTTGTCTAGGCTTACTTAGGCCCTTAGGCAGATAGCCTAGTACCTACCTATGAACCTATAAGAGAAACTGTAGTACTGAAAATAAATAGCTTGCCTCATTCAATGGAATTGTCCTGTGGATTGAAAATTTAATTCAGTGCAATAAATGGAAAATATTGCAGGTGAGGAGTTATAGCCAAGAGCATAATAGACTATGAGATAGGAAACAAGAACAAGAATAAAATAGGACCAAATGAAAAAAGCAAAGCATATTCTGAAAGTAAGCAAGCAACATAAAAGGCATAGATAAATTTAGATAAGAAGGGCCAAGGCTGTGTACAGTTTCAGAGCTCTCAACTTAAGAGATCCACTGCAACACAGACAGAACAGAGGAATCCCAAAGAAAATGTATAGGTAATCTTCAGCTGAAGCCATCTGCCACTGCAATATGAGGAAGGCAAATAGAATAGTAGTACTTGTTCCAAAAGGGACATCACTGATACAAAAGGATATACTCATTACAAACTAAGAGGGATGTGAGAACAACTGGACACAGTCTAAAGACATAAGATGGAGGAATTATGGGGATTAGAAAAAAACATTTTATATACATATATCTATATCTATATATATACATGCATGTGTTAGGTTAGACATAAGACAAAAGTTATCATGGGCAAAGAAGTAATAAATTAGGTTAATCGCATTCTGTACCTTGAATAGAAAATAAGGAGAATGGAAGATTAAGTTGGAACAGTATTTCTTATCTACAATCAAAATGCAGGCTTCTGAGTTTGTATGAGTGCTAGTGCAATGCTGCACCATGTAAACTTTTATTTGTAAAATATAGTCCCCAGAATTAATTAAACTCTATGTAGGCTGCACGCAGACCCTACACAGAGTGTAACTGCAACCAAGATGGTGATCAGTGCACGGCAAGGTGCAATGCATATTAATGAGGCCGATCTGCCTAAGCTAGTTTTTGTGGCTCTCAACAATATTGCTGGCAGTGAAAAATTGTAAACAAACACGGATATGAATTCCATGTAAAGGAGAGAACACGCAGTCTGCAGATTTGCACAGAATGCCACAATGATCATCAGTGCTATACATTTAGGATGAAGGCAAGAAAAATGGACAAAATCTATACGTAATGTGGGGACAAAGGCATAGCTCTCAACTTCTTAGTAAAAAATTTGGCCAAAAACAAAAATAATTGGGGATAAAGCCTCAAACATTGGGACAAATTTTAAATATTGCTCTTATAAACTTAGAAAGTTGCTCAAATGAAAGGTCTTGTGCCACCATGCATTTTCTGAAGGATATGAAGGCTGAAACTCAAATGCCTGTCATTATTTAGAGAATTAATTTCTCACTGATTTGCCACAAAATTCCAGAAAACCACAGATTTATGAGAAACGGACCAAAAACATGAAACAAAAATCTGGTCATTCTGTGAAAATGTAGATAGTTGAGAGGTATAGACAAAGTATGATAACTACTGACCATACCTCTCATCCTCTTTGTACAAAAAATCTGGAGAAAGCATGATAATAAAAATGGAGGCACATATTAAATATTGCTCTTTTACTCTTAGAAAGCTGCTAGAATAACAGAATTTATGTTAGGATTCAATTTCTGAAGGCCATAAAGACTGAAAGTCAATGGCATGTCATTATTTAGTGACATTAATCCTAAGTTCATACCTGTGGTTTGTCAGAAAACCATAAATTGCATGAAGAACTGGACAACAATGAGAGGCAAGTATTAAGAAATTCTGTGAAAATCTGGACAATTGAGAGGTATGTTAGGGACACACAATGAATATTGCTCTTACAAACTTAGAAAGTTGTTAGAATAACAGGTTTTGCATTCCCATTATTTTTAGAAGGGTATGAAGTCTGAGACTGAAACGTCTTTCACTATTTTCTGACTTCAGTCCTCAATAATTTACCAATGATTTGCCAGAAAACCACAACTGTATGAGAAATAGACCCAAGAATATGAGGCAAAATCTGGACATTCTGAAAATATATATGTACATTTGTGATGTATGGCTGTACAAATAGCTGTCATTCTGTTAGTGCAACATATCTGCATAGATGCCAACTTACTAAGAGGCAAAGAACCAGTAATAGGGACTTATTTGACATAAATATCACATAGGAATGTGTTTGAATGTAACACTCTGAACCTCTTAGAATGAGAAATGTGGAGAAAGCCATAAAAATGGAGGGACAAGTGGCCAAAAATAGGGACAGATTGTTAATATTCCACATTCAAACCTGACTTTTCTGAGGTTTGAAACTCAAATGTCAAGTCATCAGTTACTGCAATGATTTGCCAGGAAAACAACATGTTACATGGAAAAGATCAAAAATATGAGACAAAAACTGGACATTCGGCCCAGAGCAGGACAGTTGAGAGGTATGCACCCAAATGTCTGTAATATTGAATCACAGCAGTCCAGAGATCATCTCAGTGATATGGCAGGAAGCCAGATATTTGATAAGGAAAACATTTGGACATCTTGGGAATATCTGGACAGTTGAGAGGTGTGAATTTGAAGTATATGGCCCAAATACAGTAAAGGACAGTGTACCTGCAGTGCAGAGTATTGTGATATCCCATTCCTGCCATTCTGTACTGAAGCTGTGTTAATGATCTGTAACAGGACATGGGACTACCATGCAAAATAATCACTCAGGGTAAGTGTGTATTGAATAGGGACTTACAGATGAATTGTAGGAATGAACACAGGGAAAGAGTACAGGTGAAACTCCTGCATGTATAGCAGAGGAGGGCATGTTAATGGAAGATGGTTGTAGCAGCAACATCAAGCGCATATCTATATGGTACAATACGGACTGTACAGTGAATATGTGCTGTGTGTGACTGGCACACAAGGTGATATAACAGGGGTAAGGATGTGTGTGTGAGATAAGCATCCTTACCTAAATAATGTAGAGATGTCTATCAGGGATCTGACATACAACTGAGGTAGGATGCATATTGGGAAGTTGTGCAAACTGATATACCTGAATATGAGTGTACTCTCAGCAGAGGTCTCCAACATGTTGGCCACAGGTAAAGGATTGTGGCAAACATTACAAGAACCAGCCACAATCATGGACAATATCTGAATATCACCACCACTATTCCCATGTCTCTGATATAACATATGTGATGTGAAGTGATAACAGATGAGTCTGCACACACATACTTGCCAACTATTATAATACATCCACACTCTATGAGAGTAACCATGCACACTGTCCTGCTACTGTAATATTTGCAGGAAGCGAGAGGAGGGACACTGATATACCTGTATGTGACAGTATGGGCACTACAGGCTAGTTGCCTTGTGTGTATGGCATATATCAATGGCACAGTTCACACTGTCACAAATGATATACATGCCATTAATGTCATCAAACACCAATGCATGCAGTGTATGCATAAGGTGAACAGATAACACACATGCATTTGGTGTAACACCATCAGACAGTCATGTATATTCCCCAGAAAGAATACCTAGGTATGGACAATAAGCTGTCTGACAGCTCACTGTGACAAAGGTGGTATACTTCAGTCAAATATCACTGGAACATGTTTAGGGAGGTACGTGGATAGGGGTGCATTGTACTATTTTACTGATGTGATGAAGACTGGGAACCATGATGTTAGTATGCCCTCTGATGTGTATGTCCTTCGCATACTCGCTGCTTGTGTTACAGTCAAGGGATTAGTCAGCAATGTGACCACATGCTGGTGGATGTACCATTTACCCTCTACCCCAGTACATAGGTCACATACCTATTGGTCTGATTATAGGGGTCTGATTATAGGGTGTGATGTCCACATTATACTTATGTCTGTTTCCTGAAGCAAAACATCTGTTCATGTGACTCGTCAATACAGGTGTTGTCATGACTGTGGCAAAAGTCTCTGGTATGTGTTAATAGTGTGTGTATTATACCAATATCGAAGTTGTTGTCAGTGATTGCCCACAAGCTGAAGTCCTTCAGGCAGCTATTTTGACACAGCATGTGTGTGAAATCTGTGATATCATCACTTAAATAAGGGGCAGGCAAAGGCCTAGCAGGCACCCCTGATGTACTGACTTGATCACTGGACCTGAGATAGGTGTCATGTTACACATTTCAACATAGTGAGATGCCATGTGTGTCATACACGGGGTCTAACCATTTGGTGATATAGTTGTTTACGGCCACATGTGATAGTGTCGATTGAATACCTCAGTGTGACTTTTTGTCAAATGCCTTCAACTGTTCAAGTTCCACACAATGATACTGCTGTCATCATGCATGCCCTCGATGACCTCTTTGTGGACATCTATCAGATGTAATGAACCTGATGTAGCAGCAACAACTCACACAAGTCTGTTGCACACACCGGAGATATAACTAGTTTACATGTAGAAGAGGTCCACAATGACATGTTGGTCACCCTCACAGTTGAGGAAAGCCAGGATGTCCCTATACATGTATGCATCAGGTGCTGTTCCCCCATTGCAGGTGAATGTTGTTTTGATGCACACCCTTGTAAGGGAACATAGGCCATGTGGAGAGTGTGTTGAACTGTGTATTCCACCATATCAGGAATGTGTATGTTCTAGGTCACACCATAGCTGATTTGTAATCTTGTCACAGCACATTAGTTCTGTGTGATAGGCCTGGAGGAAGGTAATACAGTGCATACTACCTACTGTGATCTGGCCTAGTGTTTTGACACAATCACATACACAGGTATCATTGAAAAATCCTGAAAGCTGGGGATTAAACCTTACATCAGTTGATGGGTAAACAATTTGCTCACTGACAGAACACATCACATGACAGTTGATGAATCAGCCTGTACGAATAGAGCTGTCACCATTGGCAAACCCCAGGGATCTATGCTTAGCCATTCACTGTTTCAACTGTATTTTTTGACAGTTCAGGATAATGTATATGGACTTTGGCTTACTAAGTTTGCTGATCCTTGCATAGTGTGTGTAGTTATTGAGTCCCCCAACAGTGATAACATAGTACAGGTTGAGCTAACACACACAACTGAATGGTGACAAAGGCACATGATCTATAAATAAATGCAGAAATATGTGACTGTAATGTTGTCTATCTGAAAAGAGGAGCTCCATGTTAATCACAGAATTGACAATTGTCCTGCTATGCAGAAAACCAGTGAGGCAAGCACCAGTAACACATTTAAAAAGCAATCTAAACTTTGACCAACAAGTGTCTAAATTGCTATTGAAAGCATATGTTGGGCACATAGTAAGTCACACCATCATACTGACATCTTAGGATTGTATGGCGGCACTGTAGTCAAACCTCATTACAGCAATAATAGAGTATAATGCTCTTTTTTACATGTACCTCACCAGACACATGTAGCAGCTGGAGAGACCACAGGACTTTCTCAGTAAGATAATGTGGGGTCTACACACAATACCACAATGTATTCACATAGATTAAAAGCCAAGTCACTGTAAATTTATTGTATAAGATGACGTAACCTCTGCCTGGCCCCCCAGGCCAGTCTCTGACCCTGCCCTAGTGGGAGTACTGCATAATCAAAAATGTAATATATCTGATGATATCAGCAGTGTCTGTTGGGGACAAGGCAGCAGTGTTCCACATGAACCCCTCCCTATCTAAGTGCACAAACTACAGAACACAGTACTTTATGCCAGTTGCCACAGCTCAAGTCTGACTTGGAGTGTGTCACACAACACTTTATAGCCGATAACTTCTGGTTAAGAGAATATGGTAATAACAGTGTTCCACATACTGGTGTAAAAGGCTCGCTGTAGTGTCAAGCAGTAGCCCACAAACACCCCCCCCCCCAGTTGACTGCATTGAGAATAGAACTCCTGCCTATCTAGGTGCACAGACTACAGAACACAGTAAAGTGCCACAGCAAGTCTGATTTATACAGTAGTACAGATGAACTTATAATAAATGATATCAGCAGGCCATGTGGAAGACAACAGGTTGGGAGGCCTGCATGAAATAGATGTGTAGGCATATGCAAGTATCTAAATACTGACAGTCTATGCCACTGGAGTAATAACTGTGGGATGCACACTCTTCTTTCTAGACACACAGACACACACAGTTGACTATAGTGAGAACAGAACTCCTATCCAAGTACACAGATTACAGAACACTGTACTTAATGCAGGTTCCAAGGCACAAGTCTGATTTATTTAGGAGTGCAGGTGAACTTATAGAAGATGATATATGCAGGGCATGTCGGGGACAACAGGTTGTGAGGTCTGCAAAGGTACTTAGCTTCACAGGTTCATATGATGCTACTAGCCTAACAGCACTACTGTGTGTAGAAGCACCCTTATTGAGCATAGTTGATGGTTCTTGTAGCAGAGTGTATTTGTCAGCAACACCAGCTGGCCCTGTCTATGAGGGATATAGGTGCCAGTTCAGAGGCGACTGTACAATCACCCAACCAATAGTCAAGGTTGCGACTGTACAGGGTCATCGAGGAGTACTACTTCACATACAGTGGGAGTCTACTTCAGCCTATGGGGTGGCACCAATATCCCTCATAGACAGTCCCAGTTGTTGAGAATCACAAAATCACTCTGCTAACAATGACCATCCAAATAAACTCATTCCCTCCAGTAGAGTTCTTTTAAGTGTGCACCTGTAACTCCCAGTGGGTGTGGCTTCAGCCTTGAAAAAATGAAGTTATCACCTTACAGTTCTACCAAATGCTAATTGATAGAGGTCATATATCAATACAGTTGTGTTTGCCATCATGCATGCTTCAAGATAAAATATTCTGATACCTTATATGTAGCATGGTTTTGGAAATATTAATGCAAATATGAACAGGCAATATTTGATGCCTAGAAGCGCAGTAGGAGGTAACTACAGAAATGCCTGGAGACATCACTCGGCTGTAATGAGTAGGGTACTTATGTTTTTACACAGCTAGGTTTCTATTGCATCTTGTATAATGATAACCATGTACTTCTAAAACTTACCAATACAATGTGTGAGAGATGTGAGTATACAATGAATCTAGAATACATGCTGTCTCTCTCTGTCTCAGGTTACAACAAACCAGATACCAAACAGGTTGTCAGCACACATACTTCACCTCCTCAACCAACCTCACATATGCAGAGGTACTCATTAGAAGCTTACCAAAAGAGCAGAGACCTCACAAATACAAACCTTCTGCACACATGATGGTCCCAATAGAACCCACTACACATAAAAAAACAAATGTATCAGTGTCTCACCCATTAAGCTATTAAAACAAAATACCTCAAAACTAATGTTCTGGTCATAGGCAAATCCTTAGTGAGACACACAGATGTCAGCTTCACCAGGTTTTACAAGGAGAAAGTCACTGTCAGCTGCCTGTCAGGTGCAAGGATCTGCTAAGTCTTGCATGCACTCAAGTTTCTCAACAACAATCACACTTAGAACTCTGTCATACTCCATGCTGGAGTTAATGACTTGAGATGTATCTCACTGGACTATATGAAGAGAGATATGACTGAACTCTCAGATTATGTGTCTCAGACAGGTATGTCTGTAGCCCTAAGCAGCATTCTACCTTCACCCAGGATGATGCCTCAATACAAACAAAAGAATTATAGGGTTCAACAATTGGCTTAGCTACTGGTGTTACTCCAGGGGGATCCAATAGTCGTCAGGTTGGGATGATATGGTCAACAGATAATGCTGATTTTCCAGGGATGCTTAATCTGTCACCTCTTGCCTTTTGGTTCTTGGCCAAGGTACTTGCTTCCCCCATAGTGACTTTTCTAAGCAATGTCATAAGAACAAACTTCCTAATGTAAAAAATATCTTCAAAAGATGATCTCAAGTGTATGCTGCTTAATGCTAGGAGTCTAAATCAGAAACTACACTCAATGGAGGCACTTCTTACTTGGGAAGATGCCAATGTTTGTGCAGTCACAGATACATGGTTTAAGGCCACAGAGAGTATGCCAGCCATGAAAGGCTATAATGTCTTCCACACATTCAGACCACAAAATGAATGTGAAAGAACCAAAGGACGAGGTATATCCATCTTCATAAAATACAAATACACCTCAAGACTGATTCAGCAGTACAACTCTCTACAGTTACTGCAAGTCCAACTATCTATAGAAGAAACTCCCACCATATCATTGATAGCTACAGCTCCACCAACTTCAACCATGAAAACCACAAAGTGCCTTCCTGGACAATAATAATGTAGCCAAGCACCCTAGGCATAGGTAACTTTAACTATCCTTCCATCGACTGGGATATATATATATATATATATATATATATATATATATATATATATATATATATATATGGGTCTACTTGAAATAACCGAAAGACCACAACACCGAAAACCAGAAGATCGAGACCAGAATCATGAAACCTCAGAACACCGAAAAGCATGAAACTGTAAACCACACACATAACACACACAAACACACACACAACTACCCCAAACTAGTAAACACACCAACCTACACTAGCCCCCCTGCACCCCCCACACTCCCCTACTTAAATATTCTAACTTTGGGATCGCACAGACACACAAGGCAAACTCACACCGACACATTACAGTCTCTCACACACACAAACCAAAGTCACAACACACACTTACACACAGCAATACCCCTCACAACTACACTTACACATACATCCTTACCTACTGCAGAACACCAAAAGCACTAAATCAAACTCCTGTAATGTCAGGATATTGAATTTCATGCTTTTCGGTGTTCTGAGGTTTCATGATTCTGGTCTCGATCTTCTGGGTTTCAGTGTTGTGGTCTTTCAGTTATTTCAAGTAGACCCATATATATATATATATATATATATATATATATATATATATATATATATATATATATATATATGGGTCTACTTCTCTTCATTGAAAGTACATTACTTCAAAAAAGAGAAGTAAACCCACAGTTACACGAAAGTGGACTTAATAGAAAGTGCACTTCCGAGAAGAATGTTCAACAAACCGTTAAGGAACACTGAGGCGCCGAAGCACACTACAGTGGGGAAAAAGGGAATTTACCTGTTTCCCCACTTTAGTGCGATCTCGGAGTTGGTATATTTAAGTAGGGGGGGTGTGGGGGGCATAGCCCCCCCACATGGTGGGTGCAGGGGGCTTGACCCACTGCAAAAACATTGTTGTGGTGTTCCTCATTGGTTTGGTTAAGTGCACTTTTGTGTAAGCATGGTTCTACTGTTCTTTTTCGGAGAAGTGTTCTTTCTATGAAGTACAATAGATCCATCCATATATATATATATATATATATATATATATATATATATATATATATATATATATGTGTGTGTGTGTGTGTGTGTGTGTGTGTGTGTGTGTGTGTGTGTGTGTAAGCTCAAAAATGCTCAACCTAAGGTTCCTGCACTTTGTAAACAAGAATGCTCTGAAACAGTGTGCCAGAACCCCCCACCCCCAAGGGGCTTGAATGTCCATGACCTAGTACTCAGGTCTGAACATAAATCAGTCTCATTCAGTGTAACAGTCATACTTACCCCCCCCCCCCCCCAGGATCCAAAAGGTGGAAAAATATTTGCAAAGCAAACTATAGCCTTGTACGTAATGGCATATATAACCACCAGTGACAGTAAATATTTCTATTTGGAGGTGTATACAAATTTCCTGTATAAACACCATTACAAGTGTATAGACTTAGCTGTACCAGAACAGATCAAAACCTGCTCACAAAAAAAAGCTGTCCTGTTGGACATCTATCATAAATAGATAACACAAGAAGAGAAATAAATTGATGTCCAGGAATAAGAGGGAAATGTCTCAGCAGAAGAACACCCTCAATAGCTTTCACAAGAAAATTAGGCATCTTGTAAAGTCCTCTAAAGCAAATTACAAAACTAGATTAGTATCTGTAGCTAAAGATAGTCACAAGGCATTATTTAACTATTTCTGTAATGAGAAAAGAAAGGCCTGCCTTTGCGCCAAATTCAGAGTTGACAGTACCACTCATACTGAATCCGGAGACATAGCCAACCTGTTAGGAGACAGGTTTGGAAATAATGTCACACCCCTGTCTCCACACACCATACCTCACAGTATACCTGTCAACAGTTTTCTACCTATTATATGCAAATAACTGGTCATAACAACACTCGGCAATGACAAAATCACAGCCTCTATAAGACTAGATAACATTCAGGGAGCTTATTAAACAGTCTAAGGCAAGAGTTAGCAGAACCCTGGGCACGCTCTTCAAAAACAGTCTAAGTACTGGATTTGTTCCGGCAGAGGGAAAACAGCAACACTAATACTCTTGCACAGAGGGGGCCCCTAAACTTACCCAGGGAACTATACACTCATAAGCCTGACCAGCCTTGTCAGTAAGGCCATGGAGAGAATCATCTTGGACATTATCAACAAGAACGTTCATTACCTTCAAATTCTTCACCTGACCCACTTTGGCTTTGTCAAGGGCAGCTCATGCCTGTTAAAACTAGTGGAATTCTTTCAGTATGTCACCAAAGCCCTGGCTGAAGACAAATCAGTACATAATGCCTATCTCAACTTGCCCAAGGGTTTTGACACAATCCCCCACTGAAGCATCATTGTGGAACTCACCCACCGGGGGATTAACCCATACATCATTAGATGGGTAGCCAGCTGGCTCACCAACAGAACACATACAGTCATAGGTGGGGATTCCATCTCTACCAGCAGACATATTACCATTGGTGTCCCATGAGAGTCTGTGCTGGGCCTTTTACTGTTTGAAATGTAGTCCTCAGAAAATTAGGCAAAAAAAGATGGCCTGTGGTTCAAGTTCACTGACGATTGCAAACTGGGTGCAATCACTGAATCTCCAAACAATGTCAACATACTACAAAATGTGCTTACATACATAAATGATTGTTGCCAAAGCCACAGACTTACAGTTAACTCAAATTAGTGCACTATTATTCCTTTCAGCAAAGGAGAAGTCCATGCAAATTGCACAATTAATAATACCCCCATGTTCTAACCCAATAGTGAGAGATTTGGGAATGCAATTTGAAGGCAACCACGCCATTGATCATCATGTGTTCAAAGTGGTAATGAAGGCCCTTTACATTGCACACCTCATAAGCATCCAAGACTAAGGGTGTTATTACTCCACTGTACTCATCCCTCATCAGAGCAATAATACAGTACAATGCTGCAGTTTACATGTATGTCACCAGACAGCTGCAGCAGTTGGAGAGACCTCAGAGGTTTCTCACTAAGAAAATCGAGGGACTTTCAACACATTACCTACACAAACAGACTGAGGGTCCTGTCACTGTAATCTGTAACATACAGACTGCCGAGAGGCAACTTGTGGCTGGTCTACAGACCAGTCTTGAACCCTGCTTAATGGAAATTCTGCACCTCTGTAAATCACAAAGAGCAAGACTGTCTCACTCTAGGGACCTTAACCTAGCCTGTGACATCAACAGGACATGCTGGAGAGACAGATATGTTTCCAGAGATTGCCACTCCTATGGAAAAAAACACAATTTATGTAAAACTGAGCTCCTCAATGACCTATTTAAGCATAAGGGGGACAATTGGATTGGAAAGCATAGATTTATCCCTGGGGTTTCATCTATGTCACTCTCAGACAGGGTCAATGAATGCTGATCATGGATTCACAAATATGGACTACATATCTTGTTCTATGAGGTGAGCAATGGTAAAACTTAGGTAGGTTTGACAACATTCTAGGGCCATTAGCCTAATAATCTCCTATGAACCTAAGACCCTAGGGCCATTATGGTAGTAGCCTTGTATGAACCTATGAACCTATAAACCTATGCAGGCCTGCCAATATCTTGTCACAAACATGAGCTGCTGATGTCATGTACTATAAGTTCAACTGCAGTTTTGCAAAAGTCAGACTTGTGCTGTGGGATTTGCATAATGTACAGTATTCTATAGTCTGTGTACTTAGACAGGTAGTGGTTCTATTCTCACTGCAGTCAAGTATGTGTGCTCTTGCTTGACATTACAGAGAGACTTTTACAGCAGCATGTTAGACACTGTTATTACCATATTCACAGTGGACACTGCTGATGTCATCAGCTATATCAGATGTCTGGATATGCGGTCATCCCACCAGGGCATGGTCAGACTCTGGCCTGGAAGTCAGGCAGATGTCACCTCATCCTGTACCTGACAGTGACATGGCCTTTAATTTATCCACTTACATCATGCCATGGTTTGTAGGCCCTGTGTTATCTTCCTAAGAAAGCACTGTGGTGTCTCCAGCTGCTGCATGTGTCTGTAGAGGTGCATGCAAAAGAGAGCATTATACTGCATTACTGTTCTGATATGGATTGACTGCAGTGCTGTCATACAATCCTAAGATCTGAATATGATGGTGTGATTTATGTTATGCAACAAAAGTTTGTCTCGGCTGATAGAGAAGGTCAGTGAGTATGTATGAGTAGGAAGGAGAAGAAGGTAGACATTGGAATAAAACAACAAATGGCCAGTGAGACAAATTGAGTAACTGTTGCGTGTGTGTCTGTACGGGTCCTCCAGGTGAAATTGGTGTGTGAGTGTTTGCATGAACACAGCCAAGATCTGTGCTAGCTCTATGTCTTGGTCTGTCAGACAGGTTTAAGCCATGCATGGTAGAGGTGGCAGTTCATCACTGTCCACCCCGACCATTTTAATTTTCTCTGGCAGGGATTTATACTGGCACATCTATGCCCACGGACAGATTCAGTGCTGCTACTTGAATATGACTGATGTTTGCTGGATGAGCTCTCTACATGGGGTCACCCAGGACCATGATCCCATGGCCTGCCATGTTTGGATGTGGACAACAGACTCACTGATGGAGCTGTGGAACTACTGCCACTATGGGAGTGTGATCGGTCAGTGCCACATTGGCTGACAGCAGATGATGGGGCTGACCTACTGCCACAAGGATGCCTTTTTCCACATGGCAGATGTTCCATCACAGACACTGCTCATTCCATGACAAGCAGCCCTCAGTCCATCACAGACATCCCTCATTCCAACGTGCCATTCATCTGATCTAGTGAATCGGCAACATGGTGAAGGCAGTTATGCATGTCAGACTGTAGACATCCACAACCCTGAGCATTTGTTTGGAGCACCTATAGGAATGTGCCTGTGCCTCCATGATGACCCTACACCTAAGTTGAGTTGTATGTGAGCAAACAACTGCACCAGGTAGAAAAGGGAGAGCAGACTCCCTCCAAGCCCCCATATAGCAATCCGCCTGTGTGACATCTTGCTCACACTTTGGCTAAGGACAGACTCAAATGGCACTGAAGCCACAGTAGCCACACTTCCTTGATCAGTGTCCATGCTCTCTACCTGTCCAATATCTGTGGGCTCAGTGGACTGGGTAGGTGTAGGTCTACTGACTGTTTCCAATGGAAATGCAGGGGATGGCTGTATGTCAATCTCTGTGTCAGATTCAACCTGTGCTCCCCCCAAACTGTGCTTCAGTTTGGCCGCCATCATCATCAGAGACTGTGAATTCACTGACATCAGATGGCAGAAGCCCAACACTCCTATTCTCATGATCGCTTATGATAAAAAGGATGAAACACAGGAACACATTAATGCCTGCACTACTATTGTGCAGTATATGCTAAAAAGCTAACAGTGCTGCCACTATTACAGCAAGTACAGCAATACACACAACAGGCCTGAGATCAAAATCACAAACTACAATATTTCTTTAAATTGCTCAGCACTACTGACTTAAAAAATATTTGGCTTACCAACTGCATAAGATGTAACGTGCTGTACTCCAGACAGTCAAAGAAGAAGTTAAGCAAGAGGTAAGGGCAACATAATTATAATTAACAGTAACACAGGGGATAATACCTTTACTGCTGTATATGTGCATTCATGGTACTTCAAGAATGTGGCTGACAACTCCAAACTAAGCTCATTACTGTAGCAATCTTCAACTCCCACAAAACAAGACATGCTGATACAAAATTAATTTCTTTTTAACTGTTTTACTATACAACAATATTCAATTGTTGAGATATCAAAGCTTACCTGGAAGTTCCTCCTGGGGAATGTGCTTGTTGACTCGGAAAGTGATGCACCCACATCCAGGACATACTGTACTGCACTCTTGTGGGAGTTGTGTGGATCTCTCAGATTGGCCAAGAAATTTTCATTGGGGGCACATCGTGGTTCCCTAGCAATCCCTCCCCCAGTAACCATCAGCTGCTCACCTCCTTGCAGGTGCTATCATATCAGTGACCCTGTTGTGCACCTGTTCATATGTTCTGCCATGGCCACCTACAGCACTGACATCATGAACAATCTGCTGCCATATTCACATCCTAAGAGCAATATCTCTGTGTCCCCTTTCTAAGAGAAAAGCACTATGTTGCCAAAACCCATCGACTATGACTTGATTTTCAGCATCAGTGAAGGGGGTCTCCATTGATTGATATGCCTGAGTGACATACTTGTAGGTGTCCTAAAAGACAACAGAAGTATAATACACATAAGTATCCTATGACAAAAAAGGTACTGCAGCACAGCTAGCTGGAATTTTGTAAATAATTATATGTCATTTGTGAATATCAAACTAATTTATATAAGATGTTTGTATTACAAATGTATTAGAACTGTGTGTAATGTGTATATCAAACTGCTCTGTACAGATGTTTGTGTTAGAAAGGTATTTTTGTAAAGTGCTATGTTTAAAATTTATCAACAGTGTGCCCTACTGGAAGAGAACAGAAATGTACATGCACTATTGTAACTGTTTAAAAGTATATATTTTAATAGTGGAAATGGGAATACAGGAGGTTAACCTCAGTCCAGCAAACTTTAGAAAAATATCTGAAATTAAATTACTTTATAGGCATAAAAAAGTTTCAGTGCTGCTAGGCGCACAACGTCTGCACTAGGAAGCTTTCTGTATTGTCTTTAGGGCGAACTAATTGCTATTTTGGAGGCATGAAAGAATGTAATTGTTTTATGACTTCCATCATCTGCCAAAGATCTGATCAAATGCTCTTGCATAATTATTTTTACAGGTAAATGCTAAATACTGCCAGCTTCAGCAATGAGGGGTTGCATGAGAACTAGAAATCAGATGACCAAAAATCATGTCATTCTGCAAGCTATCTCAGCAGTAATATTTTAGATATTATTTTGAGAAGTCTCTTAGTGAGACAGAGCATTCTGCATTCTGTCTTGGAGCTGACAACAAGAACCATTCCCCACATCATCTGCCTTGCTCTAATGAAGTAAGTTTCTAGGGAACAGTATAACTCTCGTAGATAGAGTCAGGAATATAGTGAAGGTTCATTTAAATGTTTTTCTTTATTTCTGTGACCCTGTACTGCAATGTTAATGTAAATATTTCTAGTTGTTTTGAACTCTGACGTCACTGTGAATATATATTTAGCATTATCTTGCTCTTTTATTATTTATTATTAAACATATTTAAACCTTTAATTGTGGCTGATCTGTGTAGAGATTGTTAAGGTTTGACAGTACTTGCATATTTATTTGGTGACACTGTGTGGGCCACTTCTAATAGCCTTGCTCTTGGTAAAACTACAATATATATATGTGTTAATATTATGCAGTAAAATTGGACACCCTTTGTTAAGGACCCTAAAGTAGCTGATAAGGAGTGACTGGTGGCAGTGGTAACTACCTTATAGTGTGGGCAGAAGGGGGCATAGCTAGAAAACCTGTGCCAGTCTTTCCCAGGTGTATGTGTGTGTAAATCAAACATTGAATAGCGTGTGTCAGCTACTTGGGCAGTGACACAAAGCACTGGTTGGACAGAAAGGGTGATGAACGTCTTTGTTTGGTCACTCAGGTGAGATCTCAACTCTATAGCTGTGCCAGTGGGGAGTCTTATTGGGGATCTGGCGAAAGAGGGAGAAATCAGCCCCAGACTGATTGTGGTCTCTGTGTGCTCTTAAGGGAAATTGCACTTGATGCAGAGAGCTGCATCTGTAAATAATGTGTATGTACCTGTTATCCTCTCAGTGAACGTCCACAACAGGTGCCAGTGGTGAGGACTGAGGATCTTTGATTACTGATCCAGTGGAGGGTTGTCACATATCCCATAGCCAAAAAATAACTGTTTGCAGATAAAACAGAAACTGTAGCCAGTCAGTATTACCCACTGGAGAAACATAAAACAGTCTACAGATGTGAAATTCTAACAACCGGGAGGAAGCAAAATGTGGAGAGCAACAAAAGCAATATAGATTTGTTTGTGCCATAACAGTTAGTCACCTTCACTCCACCTCCCAAAAGAACAGTCCATTCTTGTTTGTGCCATAACAGTAACTCACCCATGCCCCCCAAAACACTAGGCAAATGACCCGTTTTGCAAAAAATTTCTTTGAAATGCTAAAACTGCTATCAAAGGACCTGTCCCTGACATATTTGTCCGTATTTATCATATAGCATTCCATTTTCATGTATTGTCATGCATGTGTGCTTCTGAAATGGCTTGACAAAAAAGCCCATGTCATCAGTACACGTATAACTAATGCATACACATAAAAGTGTAAAAGTCTTTGCTTCAGGTTATTCTTAAATACATTCCAGCATATGCAATATGTAGGTGACAAAATGGGGGCATACCTGATGAAGTTCAGTTCTCCTCTGTACAGATACATCCTGAAGAAAAAGCATTTCTGCAGTCTTGCATACATATACAACTCTCCTCACCCTCAGTTTTGCCTTCCTTTTTATAATGGTGTTAATTATTAATTATTATTAATGGGATTGCATCTGTCTTTGTCTGTGTTTCATAGATGAAAATAAAAGCATAAGCATCTGAATTGCTTCTACTAAACCAAGTCACCACTGTGGAGCTATTCAACAAGCTATAAAGCATCCATGTAGCCTCCAATCTGGTTTTTCTTGAATACTTCAACACAATTGGAGTAGAGAAAAGGACACTTTAAAGGTACAAAATGCTAGGGGCTGCTGCATCTTTGCTCCATATGTATGTGCTAGATGGTGAAGCCAGTGCTGCTGGTGCTGGTGACAATAGGCCTAGGCTGAGAGAAAGAACACTGTTCAGTCCTGGGATAACTTTTCAGATTCTACATGACTTGTTGATTGTAGAGCACTATAGGGTGGACAGGGAAACATTACAAGAACTCTGTGAGCTCTGCTGCCCTCAACTCAGAGCCAGAGCCAACAGAGGGGAACCTATCCCAGTGGAAAATAAAGTATGTGTAGCCCTTAAAATATTAGCTACAGGTACCTTGTAAAGACCAGCTGGAGACATGCTAGGTGTGTCACAGACATCAGCATCTAGGATCTTCCACCAATTCCTGGATGCTATGCTCATACATGCCAGTGAGCACATATGTTTTCCCCAGAGTTCTGAGGAGAGGGGCAGGAATATGCAACCATTGGGCACTATCCTGAAGTACTGGGTTCCACAGACTGCACTCATGTACACATTAAGACACTACCCGTTAAGCAGGGTAGAATCTACATGAACCATGATGGATACCTCTCAATCAACTGCCAAGTTGTGTGTAATGCCCATGGAATTATCTTGAGTGTGTGTGCTGGCAACCTTGTCAGTTATCATGACTCCCATATCTGGCACACATCACAGCTGTACCAGATGTTTGCTAGGGGGGACATCCCACAGGGTCATTTACTGGGGGATACTGGCTATGCACTGGAACTGTGGCTGATGACACCCATCACAAGTGCACACATACCCATGGAAGAATGCTATAATGAGGTACATGCTCAGACTAGAAACATCATAGATTGTGTGCTTGGGCTTCTGAAGTCACTATTCCGGTGCCTAGATACATATGGTGGAGTCCTGCAGTATAATCAGCACACATGCTCCACAGTCTGATCCTGCAGAAACAGCTGCAGCAGGATCAGCAAGGGGAAGGGGTACACATCCCCCTGCCATTGCCTAGGCAACCACAGTCTCAGGCGGACTAGAATGGGGAACCTCCAGCTGCTGTGGCTGGAGGGAGATGTAGGTGTGTTCAGTATGCCCCTGCTTTGGCTATGAGACAATGCATAGCTCATTCACTGACCACCTAAGGACCTACTACCTCCTTCTTACTCACATACATAAAGTAAAATTGATGCCAGACAACTCACACAACCTTTACCTTCCCAGGTAATGGTTGTGTACGGCTTGCATCAGACAAAGTCAGCCTTGCACTAAAACTGTCAACTGCCGCACTTGCAAGGTAAGTCCTAAACCTAGAGTGCACTCTTTAATAATATAAAGGCATATCCTTATATTTTATCACTTGTTACAATAAGCAAGTAAAAGTTGGCATATTTCTACATACATTACCATAACATGTAACAGCAGAGACTTATTTGACTTATATGTGCCCGTTAGTAAGTAGTAGTCCTCAGGCATCAAAGTTTCACACAGTCATACCTCTTAAAAGTACTGATGATCACTGCATGTCCTCTGTTTACCACCATACATTTGTACTGGAAAATCATTGAAGAGAAAAGTTAGAAAAACCTCACAAGATCAAACAACAGGCAGGATGAAAAACAAGGAGAGTAACAAAAGCAACATGTCCTTGTTTGTGCCATAACAGTAACTCATCTTTGCCCCCCCCCAATTCCACAAAAGCTCATTCTGTGCTTGTTTGTGCCATCCAATCTACCCTTCAGTTATTTGTAAATGCATATCATATTATTGCTAGTTAATATCCTCACACATTTTAAGCGTAACGATATAGCATGGCTTACAGACTGCATGTCTCAGAGACTGGTCTGATAAGTGATGAATGACCAGGAAACAAAGAAAGGTAAGTCAGAGCTGTATATTTGTAAACAATAATCATAACAGGTTGTATGATCACTAAGTGCACTATGTCCAAGTAGAGTAATAAATAGGTTCATAGATTTAAGCCCAGCCACTTAACCCATGTGAGAATCAAACCCTGCACTTTGTGTTTATAAGCCAAATATCTTGACTGTTATGTCAACCTCCCCCCTTGTGGTTTATGGCTTGATATCAGTGTAATTCTGTTGCAGTCGGTTGTGGGAAAAATGATTTCAGTTCTTTGCTGCAAAGCTGTTTATGTGACAAAGAGGGATAAGGCACCCATTCTGTTTTCTGAAGGTGCATTGGAGTGAGGGTTGAAATCCAGACATTTTTTCTTTTTTTTTCTTTTCTTTTTGTTATACTGAATAATACTAAAACATGACAAAGAAAACACAATTTGTGAACAAATGAAGAGGACAGTGGATGTTAATGAAATAGAACCTGCAAATTGTGCACTGCTTACCTGCATTTCCAACCTTGACAGACCTACATGCGTTACTTTTAAGTGTAACCTGCCACACCAGCCTGATGTAAGCAATCACAGTTGCCATCCCTCTAACCTGACTCAACCACCTGTTGTAAGCAATCATATTTGCCATCCCTCTAACCTGACATACCCACCTGATGTAAGCAATCACAGTTGCCATGCATCTAACCTAACACACCCACCTGATGTAAGCAATCACAGTTTCCATTCCATAAACACAAACACTGAGGGAGTGCCTACATAATGTGAACATTCCTACATGGATCCAACTTTTTGGGATTCAGCAGTTCTAATGAGTTTTGACACCACCCACACCTATACAACACACTCCTACATATGGGAAGTTCTCAACAAAAACATACCTAAACAAAAAGGACCTCCTAAGCAAAACCACACATGCACATTACAACGCAGAGCACCAAGCACCATACATGGTACACAGTCCTGTGTCTCACAGCCTCTAAGGCCCAGTCACATACCCAAAATACTAATTATAGGAGACTTTATTGTGAGACACGCAGATGTGTCCCTCACCAGGCTAAATTAGGAGAAAGTCATGGTAAGTTGCTTGTCAGGTGCTAGAATCTGCCATATCATACCCGCACTCAAGTCTCTTAACAATAGGTGCTGTTATGACTCTGTCATAGTCTGTTGGTGTCAATGACTTGAGACATACCTCTCTGTACTATATGAAGAGAGACATGACTGAGCTCACTGAATATGTGTCCCAGGCAGGTATGTCTCTAGCCTTAAGCAGCATCCTACAATCACCTAGAATGATGCCTCAATACAAACAGAAAATTATTGACTTAATTGGCTTAGTTTCTGGTGTCATTCCTAGGGGATCCAGTACCTGGCAGCTTGAGAGGACATGATTGACAGACCATGATGCTTTGCCAGAGATGGCCTTCATCTGTCTCTCCTGGGCTTCTGGCTTCTGGCAAAGGCTCTTACCTCTCCAATAGTACCTTTTTTTAAGCAAAGCCATGAGCACAAAATTACCAACATGAAAAATTATTCTAAACAAAATTTAAAGGTCATGCTGCTAAATGTTAGGAGTCCTAGCATGAAACTGCACTCTTTGCAAGCATTCCTTACCTTGGAGAATGCTGACATGTGTGCAGTCACTGAAAACTGGTTCAAAGCTGCAGAGAGCACCACAGCCTTACTAGGTTACTCATCCTACCATACTTTCAGACCCCAAATGGAGGGCTGCAAAGCCAAAGGAGGTGGAGTTTCAATATTTATCAAAGACATACACACCTCCAGACTGGTCAAATGGTATGGCACACAGCAGATACTCCAAGTGCAGTTAAGTATTGACAAAACACCTATTCAAATCGTAGCTAGCTACAGATGCCCAGCCATGACTCAGAATGTGCACTCCACCTATCTGGACTTACTTGAATCCATCAAGATTCAACCCTCTGTACCATGATCCTGAGTGACTTTAACTACCCAACTACAGAGTGGAAGACCTATTCTAGCCCAAACATGAATGCTCATAGATTTCTTAACTTGATCAATGCCAATGCATTGGATCAGCTGGTTGACACCCCCATGAGAGGTGAAAATATCCTGGACCTGTTACTAAACAACATGAGTAGCCACTATAACACTCCTACAGTGGTATCCTGCTTGGTAAGATCTGACCATAAAGTGATCACTTTTGAAGTCACCATCTCCCCTGACAACCCCCACCTTGTCAAGGTCAAAGAAAAAACTTTTCCAAAGCTGACTACAATCTCCTGAGAGCAGGTGTAAGGAACTTCACATCCACCATCTCTTCATTTAGAACTAGCACTACACAAAAAACAATATGAGCCCTTCCATAGCTATATGGACTTAGCAATACCTGACAGGACCAAATCATCTTCCTCAAGGACAGCAACAATAAACAAACTCTATAATAAAAGGAAAACAATGCTGTCCAGGACCAAAAATGAGCAGGTGCCAAGTTGGAAGCAATCTCTCCTTTGTCTGAACAAGCAAATAAGATAACTGGTGAAATCCTCTAAGGTTAACTTTGAGTCCAAATCAGCCACATCTACCAAGGACAACCACAAGGCCTTCTTCACATACATCTGCAATCTCAAAGGTAACACCCAAATCTACTCTGAACTGGGGGTCAAGAACACCACATACACAAATGCAAGGCCAACCTGCTTGCAGACAGGTTCAGTGAAAACTTCACCCTCATGTCTCCCTCATCAGTAAACCAGGGCATCCCCAGCACCTGCCCCCTCCCGCCATCACCACAGAGCTGGTCTTTAATGCCCTCTCAAAGGCAAAAAATACAGACTCCATGGGACCTAACAACATCCCTTGCTGCATCCAACATGATCTCAGGCATGAGCTCTCAGCTCCATTAGGCATCCTATTCAACCAAAGCCTGAACACTGGCTTCATCCCAACTGAATGGAGGACAGCCACTGTTGCCCTTCAACCTAAAAGTAGAGCATCCACTGACCCAGGCAATTACAGTACCATCAGCCTAACTAGGCTGATCTGCAAGGCCATGGAATGCATTATCATGGACCTTATAAACAAGGACATTGGCAACCTCCAAACGATTGACCCTACCCAGTTTGGTTTTGTCAAAGCAAGATCATGCCTATTAAACTTAGTCAACTTCTTCAAAACAGTCACCAAAGCCATGGACGAGGGGAAAATGTGCACACCACCTATTTTGACCAAGCTGAAACCTTCAACACTATTCCCCACTTGGGCATAATAGATAAACTCTCCCAGCTAGGCATCAATTCATGTGTTACAAGATGGGTAGCTAACTGGCTTACTGATAGAACCCACTCAGTCAAAATAGGGGAAACCACCTCTAGTGGTAGACCCATAATGAGCGGTGTACCCCAAGGATTGGTCTTGTGGCCTCTACTGTTTGGAATATAGTTTTCTGTGGTGCAAGTGAAAACCAGTGGTCTGTGGCTGACCAAGATTGCAGATGACTGCAAGCTGGGGGCTGTCTTAAATTCCCCTAGTGATGTGAACATCCTCCAAGAGGGCCTTACCCAAACTAATGACTGGTGCCAGGAGCATGGCCTCAACCTGAATGCCAAGAAATGCATCTTATCCCCTTTGGGGAAAATGGCGTCCCAACTAATTATCACATTAATAACAATGTACTAAGCATGCAAGCAGTCTTGAGTGACTTGGTAACTCAGGTTGATAGCAACTTTACTTTTGACCTCCATGTTGCCTCCATTGTATAGAAGGCTTTCTACATGGCCCACTTCATAAGGAAGAGTATTTCATCCAGGAACAAGGAAGTCATAACATCCCTGTACTCCTCCCTTGTCAGAGCCATTATCGAGTACAATGCTCCCTTCAGCATGTACTTTGCCAAGCACATGCAGCAGCTGGAGACACCACAGAGGTTCCTTACCAGGAAAATTCAGGGTCTCAAACACCTGTCCTCTACAGATAGGCTAAAAGCCCTATCCCTCTGCTTAGTCTCATACAAACTGCTAAGAAGTGATCTGTGTTTGGCATAGAAGGCCATCTCAGACCTAGCCTTGATGGAGATGCTACATACACATAAGTCAAAATTCACTGGGGCAACCCTCACACAAGGCCTAAACCTGGTCTGTGACATTAATAAAACTTGTTGGCATGATAGATTTGTGTTTCAGAGACTTTCCCATCTATGGCAGAGAGTCCTTCTCCATGTTAAACAGAGTGGGTCTATATTATATGAATGAATGTTCATAATAATGAATGCTCTAAAGAGCGAAAATGCCAGATCTTGAACTCGTTATTGTGGGGGGGGGCTGTGCCCCCACACCCCCGCTAAATATATATACCAACTCTGAGATCGCACTACAGTGAGGAAAGGGCAAATATTCTGACCTTCACTGTACTGCGATCCCACAAGAAGCACTTTGAGGTCCAGCATTTTCACTCTTTAGAGCGTTCAAAATTATGAACATTCATTCATATAATATAGACCCAAGCAGAGTACCTCTCTAGCCCTCATTAAGAGGAACCTGGATGACTGGATGGGAAACAGAAAATACACCCCTGGGATCTCACTTGTGTCCTTGCTGGACAGGGGAAACAGGTGCTGACTTTGTGGGAACATGGACAAAATTCTTGGCTAGGCTTATAAGGGCCTCTGCACCAATAGCCAAGTATTATCCTATGAACCTATGATGTCATTTGCAAGTTCACCCTGCTGACAGCCCTGAATCTACATGGTTAGCAACCATGTAGCTGGGGAAACTGAAGGGGAGCCAAATGTTGAACACAGAACGGAGGGTATTACATTTGTTCCTATTTTGAGCCTTTCATCTAGCATACCTCTCCACTGTACAGATATTTGCAGAATGTCCAGTTTCTGCCTTATAGTTTGTCTGTTCTTCATAAACATATTTTATTTTACTTTTTTTTTGGAGAGATCACTGGGATGATCTAAGGATTAAAGTCCCTAAATAATGACATGAAATTTGAGTTTCAGACTTCATAGCCTTTAGAAAAATGCATTGTAACACAAATCATATTATTCTAGCAGCTTTCCAAGTTAATAAGAGCAATATTTGAAATGTGTCCAGATTTCTTGGGCTAGGAGGCTAAGAGGTATCGTGTAAGAGGTCAGGTGGTATGCAAAGTTGTTAACTGCTGTTGCTGCTGAAAACCTCTTGCTCTATCAATTTTCTAAGTTTCTAAGAGCAATATTTAAAAAGTGTCCCTATTTCTGGCAGCCCTTTGTCCCGACATCATTGTTGGCTTTATCCAGATTTCTTGCTCTAAGAGGGTGACAGGTATGCCGTGTAGATTAGTTCTGTGGCTGTATTCAAGAAGTTTTCAAATGGAGAAGGAAAACCAGCACAGAGTCTACACGGTTGCTTTCATTCCATTGTGGAATCACTCCAGACGTCTCCCTGGTTGACTTACATGCTATTTAGCTGCTTATGCAACTGTTTAGTATGTCATAGTGGTTAACTGGTGTCCACAGGGGTGCGTACCTCCACACAATGCTTACTAAATTCATATTTTGCTGTGGCTGTGTGCGCATTGTGCTGCAACACAAACACTGTCAAAAATGGCTGTGTAAGCTTTATTGAATTTTGGCTAGTGTCTATATATGTTTACATTTCTATCATATTATCAACACCCAGTGACCTCTTTGTACCTGTACAGATTATATATATACCCAAGGTGGGCAATAGTAACAGCTACAGTTGACCCTGTACCTCCACATATAATCTATCTGTTGAAATAATGTTTTTCACATGTAATCAGACCTAATTCTTTTGTCATTGCCATATGAAAAAGTGATACACACTTCCATCCTTTCCCATTAAGAAAGTGCTTAAATGGTGCCTCTCTTCCTTGCCAGTGTGCTCTGAGAAGAAGATATACTGCCATTTGTAACAGCTTGACAGCAACAAACTAAGAATGCCTGGAATACAACATTTTTTCTGTACCCCCACCATCTTCATTCACATGCTTCAATATGCAAATAGCAGACATAAATGTACCTATTACTATAGTGACATTGAATAGAAGATATAATCCTTGATTACACTGTACATGCTTGTCATCCATTTACTTCCAAGACAACCATATCAAGTAGTGACCTGTCAAGAGTCACTCACCTAACAACACCTTGTAACTACCATCTTGACACCTTACTACTGGCTATATGCATGATCTCTGAGATCTACACTCTGCAAACAAAACCAATAACAATATGTATTCTATTAAAAATGACCTATTTTGGACAGGTTCTACATTACTGGCAATACTCTAGCTGTCCTGTTTACTGTATTCGCTAGAGTAAGGTCCAGTCTTTACTTTTATACAATAATGACAATTTTGCTGACCAGTGTCCACAAATATATATATATATATATATATATATATATATATATATATATATATATATATATATATATATATATAGATAAAACCACTAATAAATCCCGAAAACCCAAACTACTGACACCCAAAATCCTGAGACCAAATACCAGGAACACTAAAATACCGAAACGTCAAAACTGCAAAATTCAAACTACCGAAAACTACACTCAACATAGACCACACACATACACATATACACACCTTCCCCAGAACACAAACACAAACCTAAACTACAGACAAGCAATGGGGTAAGCCCCCATGAACCCCTCATGTGGGAGTCTGCGTCCCCCATACACCCCCTACTTAAATATTCTAACTCCAAGGTCGCACTACATACACAAACACATGAAACACCACCACACTCCTACGTTCCCATCGCATAGACACATCACAGTCAAAACACACACTTACACACTAAACCCCTAACCAACACATTTAAACATAGATACTTACCCGACCTTCCACCATACAGCAACACCAGAAGCATGAATGTCAGACTCCTGATGATCGGGATTTTGAAATTCACACTTCTGGTCTTTTGGTAATTAGAGGTTTCGGCTATATAGTCTCAAAAGTTTGAAATTTGGTATTTCAAACTTTCAAGATTATGTAGTGATCCCATATATATATATATATATATATATATATATATATATATATATATATATATATATATATGTGTGTGTGTGTGTCTGTGTGTATGTGTAAGTTACAGTAGGCATAATTTGCTACACAAGTCTTATACAACTTCCTAATAATCTAATAATGATGTTTACTATTTGTCTATTGTATTATACATATTATTGCATTGTTATATATTGTACATAACAATACACTTAATCCTGATTTTTTTTTTTCCTGCTGAAAGCAACATTTTTATGCAAAAGTCCATCAACAATGGTAGCAGACACATAAAAGGGACAACAGGAATGTATATACCAGAAGTGAATATGAAATGTGCCTTACTGCATCTAATGCCTGACTAGCTATCAAAAATTCTAATTTTTGTCGATTCACTCTGCTTTTGTATGTACAGGCAGATGCAAAAACATTGAGGAAAACCAACGTAAAATTCTTAATTTGATTGAAGTATACAAAAAGATCGTTAAAATGAATATAGCCATCCTGCCTCATCTGTCCATTTTATTTGTGAATAGGTTGGCATTCTCTGTCATGAATGATTCATATTACTAATATATTTAAACTATTTAATGACCACAGGACCATGGGAATTTTCAGACCCATTATGCAGCAAATAAATTAACAGCAATGCACTTAATTGTGTTGAATGAATAAAGAGTGCCAAATTATGCTGGGAATAACTGAATTAAATGTAAAGCATTATTCAGTACCAGTGGACGTGAAATAATTTAAAATGCATTTTTGCTGTATTTGCCCCAAGTAAACATGCTTCTGTGCTGCATGTGTGAAAGAAATTAAAATACACTTTTACTGCAACTATACCCATTATAAAAGCGGCATACATCTTCAGCATGAAATGAACTAAACTCAGCATTTTCAGACTACAACACACTACAGAAGCTTAAGCCTGATCAGGCAGCCTCTCAGAAATCCATGTCCAAGGAAATAAGCTGAGTCGCCTTATCTGGCATATATAAACAGAGCACCATTTTGTAAATGCTTACAGCTACTTATGAAGGCAAGAAAGCAAAAAAACAATGATAACAGGTTCTATGTTAGAGTATGAATGAGACATTTCATTTCTCTTCTTTATAATAATGTTATAAGCCTGTATCTTGTAATTTCTTTTTTCACCTGTGGTCATTCATTATACATTCTTAGTTTAAAGCCATGCCACCTTTAGGTAACACTTGGTCAGTGGAGGAGGCAGGTGTTGCATCAGCTGTTCTGAATTATTGCTCATGCTGAGACTGATCTGAATGTATTTTTAATTACTAGTTTGGACTTTTTTAAATTCTTTCTCTATGATAATTTCTGATCAAGCTGGAGAGATTAAAGTTTTAGAACTGCAAAAATTTGTTTCATCACTTATAAATAGCACCATATATTATTATATATTATTGATAATGTTTTATTTCTTTATTTGCTTGCTTATTACCCAGGTAGGCATACTGTTCCAATCAACATTTTCACCTCTAAAGCAGCCCCAAAGCCAAAATCAGTTGTAAGCACAATTGAGACATATTTAACATAAAAAATGAGCATATTGCTAGTTTTGAGGAGGTTCAAATAATGAACGAAAGTACTAAACTATAATAACCCTCTGGTTTGTTGGTGTTTTAACCTAGTCAAGTTCCTTTGTAATTTGCTTGTTTTGAATTTCAAGTTTTTTATTACCACTTTATCAACTCAGCTCAAGTTTTTTTTGTTTACAATTTAGGGTCATTTTGAGAAAGCACCAGTTTGAAAGGATTGAATTTACATTGTGAAGCATGCATACAATAGCACAACACAGACACATTCAGACTGAGTCAAATTTACAAAAGTACATAGAACAGACATTAGGAACTCAGGTACTTTCAGTGAAGAATATTAGTTGCATTCAATAAATAGCACTTGGTGAGCAACTATGCAAACAATTCATCTGACAGAATGACAAAATCTTTTCCAGGATTGTAATTACTAATGATCCAGGACACATATATCCACTGCTCATATGGCAGTAACATGTAGATGATCTGGGACTGGCTAGGTAGCCCAACAACTTTGTGTGGAATTCCTCATAGTTCTTATTTATATCATGTTGTCTTTGGAAACAATCACCATGACAATGTATTAAGGAAAGGAAGTGATCAGTCATAAGGCAAATTATTAGAAGTGACTACGACAGTTAAGATATCATATATTGGTGCAATACCATTTCTGCCTTTCATTCTTTCTTATTATGTTAAACAATGCCAAAAATTAATATACTGGTGTGGGGTTTCCAGGTACCATAGATTCCCATTTAGCAAGTCCCATGAGTAAAGACCATCACTGACAATAGAAACAAGTATACTGAATGTGATATATAATGGTACAAATAAAAACAAGTGGGTGGAGACATTCCTCCCTTAATCTGAAGAAATATGGAAGATGCTGCTTACATCACTAGAATGTGTGCATCCGTGCATGCATTTACATTTTGATTACTGGAGTAGACTGAATCTTTAACATGTATCATGGATTCTTCTCACATCCCTTCACCCTGGGCAAGACATCTGCCACTAACTGTTTTGTATTTCCCTTACTAATACTCCAGTGTCAATGACAAGTAATTCACAGAATGGTCAAATCACTCTAAACAGTATAACTCTTGTGCTCCTGGGCCATCTTCAGGCTATCATTTACTTTTAATTTTGTAGATGCATTCTAAAAATGAGCACATCAAATATCTGTCATTTTCCAAACAGGATGGAATATGTTCCTAATCTTAATGATCAAGAAATTGCTTACAGTTTACTTGACTTGACTACCACCTATACTTTTATGCATATAACCTAGAGTAAGTCAAAATAATTTATCATTGATCTATTCAAAGAGTTTCTTAAGAAGGAAATATTACTCTGCAGAAATAGGTAATCAGAATATTACAAAGACATACCCTGGGATTCAATAATTGTTTTTCCCCGTGCAAGAATAGTGCAGCAGCTCCTGCAAGGAATATGGCTGCCGAGTGATCCAGTAAGCAAGGCTGGGGTCGTGCACGGGCCTGCCAGCACTATTCTGGCATGGACACCAGTGAATAATGCTAATTACCTTATTTGCTGGTGAAAAACATGCGAATGTGGTGAATTAGTGATTCAGTAAACAGACAGGCATCAGTGCCAGAACAGTGTGAGGTGCAGAAATGTATTTAGTTACTAACCGAGTACATTTCTGCAAAAAATTAAAACAGGGGCATGACAGATCAAAGTAAAGCATGTATTATAATCATTAGACATGCCAATGGCCAAAAATGTGGCCACTGGCATGGGTAAGTGTTGCAAAAGTATGAAAATCCAAGTTTCTTTGGGCCAATTTCAGCCGTTTAAGGATAGCGCAGTGGTGCGCAAATGGGATCATGCAAAAAAAAACGTGAAAAGACAATTTTAAGTAAAATGTGCATTTTGCCATTAAAGTGTATGGCATGCAGAATTAAAACAATAACAGGTAACACTGATTGCTACGGAGGAAGGCTCTGGTGTAGTGGTGTAACAAGGGACTAAGGCAGTGGGGTAAGCAAATGAGCAAATTTTACTGAATCACTAAATGGGAGACCATTTCCTGGCTGCACCTAACCGTGTAGGAGCTATAAGGCAGTGGTGTAAGCAGGAGTAGCAGCTGACATGAAAAGGTGGTGTGTCATTCTTGGTGTAAGCACATTGGAGTGCCACAGCTCCCATATGAGCTTACGTAAGCACAGCTAACCAAGAAGGTGTGTCTGAGGCTGTACTGTCTTATTCCATGAAATGAAGAGTGTGTTTGCATGCAAGTGTTTACTGTAGCTATATGGGTTTGTGCTGCATGCACTGGGGTCAAAAAAAAAAAAAAAAAAAAAAAAAAAAAACAGAAATAGCAGAACTGTTTACATTTCGCCTCAGGACTTAAAAGAGGCAGAAATGGGAAAGGAAAAAAAATGAAATAGCAGAATAAAAGCAATCAAGTACAAATAATATAGCAGGCAGGTGGAATGTATCATAGCCAGTCAATCATACAGGCAGCATCTACAGCACAACAGTATAAACTGTGCAAACACCTTTCAGTCTGTTTTTCCCACAAACTCTGCACAATTGCTGTACACACTCGGGGGAATTTTAACCAACAAAATGTTAGGGGCTGCTGTTGCTTTGATACATCAGTATGTGCTAGAGGCTGAGGGTGTTGAGGAGGATAGTGCTGGCAACTGCCCCAGACTGAGGAGGAGGAGAACAGTGTTCATATTCAGGGTATCCTACCAGGGGTTACATGATCTGGACAGGGACACACTTCAGCAACTCATTGAGCTGTGCCGGCCTCACCTCAGACACAGATCCAACAGAGGGAGTCCCATCCCACTGGATACCAAGGTATGTGTAGCCTTAAGAATACTAGCTACAGGTACTTTCCAAAGACCTAATGGGGACATCATGGGGTTCTCACAGGCATCTGCATCCAGGGTACTCCACCAGTTCCTGGATGCCTTGCTACCACATGCTTGTGAGCACTTTTACTTTCCCAATACCTGTGAGGAGAGGACCAGCAATATGTGCCTCTTCCACCATGTAGAAGACTACCTGGAGGTATTGGGTGCCATAGGCTGCACGCACATTGGGAACAGTAGGTACCAGTGAACAGGGTGGGGTCTACCTAAACCACAAGGGATTTCATTCCATTAACTGCCAGGTCATGTGCAATGCCCAAGGCATTATCATTAATATGTGTGCTCGCAGCCCTGGAAGCTATCAAGACTCTCACATCTGGCATTCCTTACAGCTGTATCAGGGATTTGCCAGGGGGAACATCCCATATGGCCATCTTGTGGGGGATGCTGGCTATGCACTGGAGCCATGGATGATGACACACATCAGAAATGCACACACCCCCACTCAAGGATGCCATAATGAGGCACATGCATAAACAAGGATCATTATAGAGCATGTGTTTGGGATGCTCAGGTCATGGTTCTGGTGACTTGAAATATTTGGTGGAGCCTTGCAGTACTCTCCAGCCACATGTGCACACATGTTCATAGTATGCGCCATGCTACACAACATGATCCTGCAGAAACAGCTGCAGTAGGAACAGCACTGGGAAGGGCCACACAGCTCCCTACCACTGCCAAGTTCCACACAGGCACAGAAGGACTCAGAGGAGGAACCCTTTAGCCAGACCTGTAGGCAGACTGAGGTGTGCCCAGTATGCCCTGCCCTTGGCAAAAGCACACACACTGACACTGTAGGGACCCAGAGACTGACACCGCTCTCCAACTCGCACATACAGAAAAATGGATGACACACATATTACACTACCTGTAACTTACCATGTATAGGCAGTGTACTGCATGCATCCAACATAGGCAGCCCTCAAGCACTGTCCTCACAACTGAAGCAGGCACAAGGTAAGGTAGTCTTCTTAACAATAAATTAATGGATTAGTATATTCTGGTAGCATATCTATGATATCGCTGCATGCATGCAAGGGAATGGGGTGGCCTACTGGGATAGCAGAAGACAACTGACAGCTGTGTGGGACACCAGAACATGTTTGCACAAAACTGTCTTTCCCATACTATGCAGTAGTACTTAGGTGACGAATCCCACTGCAGTATATGTGGGGAACCAACTAACTGGGGGGGGTCATAGGTCACAGGCATGGATGTCAGCATGTGGGTCACATACTCACCCCTCAGCCTCACCCAGCAGGTCAGCTGCAGAAAACCATAAAGAAATTTCTGGCAAAGGCCCACAAATGGTGACAATGATGAAATACCCTACAGACTTACACACTTATTGCACGGCATGTCTTGCAGTTGCAGTAAGGCTCTAAAGGGTAAGAAGTCTGAAACTCAAATTATGCCATTACAATCTGACCTGTGGTCTTTAGTGATATGGCTCTAGTCTCCAAGACAGGACACAATACTATGCTAAATGGAACCAAAATGTAAAGCAAATATCAGCACGGTCTGTTCAAATGTGTACAGTTGATAAGTGTGCCCCCACACCTATATTCCCATAGAAATGCAGTAACATGTATGTTTGCAGGGAAATAGCAGCAGAGCACATATTGCCAGGGCTATACCAATCAACAAGATAACTTATTGCATGTCCACAATATGCAGGGGTCAATGAGCTATGTATATGTGTGGTTATTACTGTCAGGATGTGGACAGCACTTACTCCCAGCTGTTGTGTCATAGTGGCCTAGGTACAGTACTGACTTTGACAAGGCCATGTTCCAAGAACAGCAGTGCCAAGTATTTTGCATGTGAGCTACACCTATGGTAGGAGTTGTACACACTGTCCAGATGTCAATAGCTGTTAATGCATGAAAGTTGGACAGGTTATGGACAGAGGGCCACACATATGGACAGTACACAGCTTGGAGTAACCTACACAGTGTATACCATTGGTCTCAACTGTACAGACCTATAGCAGAATGCCCAGAGGTTTGCATCATAATTGTGGTCTGTATAACATGAAATAGTGGCTGTCTGGCAATTCACTGGCAAATCACGTAAGACTAAGGTAAGCAAATAATGACAGATTGTAGTGTCAGACTTCATACCCTATAGAAACATGCATGCTAATGCAAAACCTGTTATTGAATTGCCTATATAGATTTGTAAGGCCAATACTTAAAAATGGTCCCTATATTTAGGTATCTGTCCCCCAGTCACTTATGGCTTTGTCCAGATGTCTGGCTCAAAGAAGTTGAGAGGTATAGTGCCTAGTAGGACAGCAGTTACCTGAAGGTCAGTGTACTGCCAGTGTTTAAAAGGCTTCCACCTTTCTGTGTCAGCACTGACAACATGTTACTGGCAAACAGCCATACCCCTGGAATGACACAGGTTGTCACAGAAAGAGCGCAATTATGCCTTGCATATCTGTTCCACTTGTCCTATCAGTGCATTTGCCTGCCAACTATTTGCAAAACAAGAAGGGGTCATGTCAAAACATCAATGTCAGTCAGTGGAGAAGCAGACGTCAAACCCATAAGAGCAGACAAGCAATTACCAAACTGGTCTCCCAAGTGTCTATGTTTGGCAGAACATTATTAACACCCTTTCCCCATGTGTGGGCCGCAGTCTGACTTTCATATTTGGTCCTGTGTAGATGTCAATCTGTGATGGTATGACAGCTAGGCCCAAATGTAGCCTCATAATAACATATATCAACACAAACTGTCTAAGGACCACAGCAAATTGAGTGGTGCAATAATGAACAATCTGCTAAATAGGTACACTCAGAGGAGTGACATCCACAACCACATGTGGTATGTATTGGCATGCACCCTACCCACATCAGAATTACAAATATATAGCAGCCACTGTAGCCAAAGCCTGTGACTGGACTACAGAAGGACGAGACACACATAAGGGGAAGGGTACCACTAGCCAGACAAATGGAGAGTGTGCACACCAGAATAGATTGTGCAGTAACATAGGTGTCATGCAATGTAAGGGGTCAGTAAACATCACCTGCAAATACACAGAACACACCCATGTAAGTGGAGGTCCACAAGAAAACAAAACCCAAACAATGGACACCTCAGATGCCAAATCACATGAAAACTCTACACACCCACACACCACAGACCAAGTAGACACCACACACTAGGGTCTAAAAAACACTAAGGCCTGACCCCAAATCCCAAACACCTACCCTACACAGATAGGCTAACAGCACTGTCCCTCTAACTCATTCCATACAGACTCTGCTGAGGTGACCCCTGTCTGGCATACAAAGCAGTCCAGACCCTGCCTTGATGGGACTGTTGCACATCTGGAACTCAAGGCCCACTCCATCAACCTGTAGGTGCAGCATCAACCTGGGCTGTGATATCCGTACAGCTTGTTGGTTTGACAGATACATGTTCCACACACTCCCCCATCTGTGGAATACACTCCCTGTCAACAGAAAGCCAACTGCCTCAATAGCCCTAGTAATGTGCAGCCTGTATAACTGCATGGGAAACACAAAATACAGTCCTGTAATCCCACCTGTGTCCCTAATGGACAGGGGCTCTGTGTGCTGACATGTTGTAACATGGGGTACACTCTCATCTTTGTGGGTTAAATGGTTTTAGGCCAATGCCCTACTAACATCATAGCAACCTATACACAACTGTCTGTCAGTGGTTCACCACATTACTCTGTACTGCCCTGCCACTGAAAAACCTGGAAGTCACAGTACTATGTGGAATATACTACATATATAATGGACATTTCTGCACAGTAGAATGCACTCTGTACCCACACCCACACCTCCCAATCTCTGACAGCAAGACATCTGGACAAGGGCATAACTAAAAGTGGGACACAGGAA
>NC_056728.1:1183510945-1183723445 GCF_019279795.1 Protopterus annectens
CTGTCTTACTCATCATTACTACTGTCAGCAAGCCTACAGACTGCAGACACACAGACACCTGGAACACAACCAGAATACAGTATGTGACACCACAGTCAGTCAGCAGTACTAACAGCAGTAGTGCATCATAGCTAACAAGGTGCATTCACCACAATGTGTACCTATAACTACTGCCAGCAGAAAGCACCTTACACAGCATGACATTGCTACACTGTACTATAGTCAACCTGTGCATCAGACCCATATGAGCATGTCTATGCATCGATGGTATGGTTAACACGGTTGTGGCAAGTATCATCATATGCACAGGGTGTGGTGTTGGATTGACAGAGGCCTAAGCTGGGGCATATTGCTGACATTGTGTGTGTGTGTGTGTGTGTGTGTGTGTGTGTGTGTGTGTGTGTGTGTGTGTGTGTGTGTGTGTGTGTGTGTGTATCTGAAGGGATGATGTTCAACTGGGTCATGCAGAGAAGCTGTGTGTGTCTGGTGGTGACTGGCCTGTGATAGGGATGTGTGAACATTTGTCTGCACACCATCAAGCGATGTGGATGCCCGACACAGGGCTATGTTGGACTGCAGTGGACCATACATGGCAGGATGTATGGCTCACCATCTCCTGGCAGGGACATGGTAACTGGTTCGGCCAGGAGTATCACTGGCACTGCCAGGCCCAAAGATAGATGCAGTACTACTCCCTGATGGTAACTGCTGCCGGCTGAATCCACGTCCCTGATGGGATTGGCCAGGACAATGTGCCTATGGCCTGCTCTGGTGTGGTGTGGACAGCACCATTCCTTTGGTAGTGTTGTTGGTGCTGCTGCTATGGGACTGTGAATGTGCACAGCCACGTGAGCTCACAGCTGATCATGTTGCTGACCTATGTCTACCTGGCCGATGCTCTACTCCCACCACATGCTCATGAACAGACTTTGCACAGTTGAGCAGTGACAATGTCTCACCCCACTGTCTATCCTCAACATCAGCAAAATAACTTATGACATCACAAATGCTGTGGATGTCATCACAGATGGCAGTGATTGCTGCATTCATGACCTTGAGCATCTGTCTGATGTTGCAGTCAGTACATGCCTATGCCTCCATGATGGATCATAACATGTCTCTGGTGACACCTGCTGTGGCACTTATGACAAGGGCTTGATGGGCAGCAGTGATCTGTCGAGCACCCCTGCCCATCTGTCTGTGTGTGACCTTGCCTGCTCTCTGCATATGGCTGGTGTCTACAATCACACTCAACATACTCAACACACTAGCCTATTTCATTCCACCACCCTTAACCTGTCCATTATCTGTGGCTGCTGGGGACTGGGTATGTGTGGGCATACTGACTGTGTGTGTGTGGACATGGTGGATGAAAGTGGGATACCAAACAACGGCAGAGATTCAAGCACCAACAACCACATTTGCACCTCAGTATGACCAACATTATCATGGGAGTCTGCTACAACGCTGACATCAGGTTGTGAGGGGGGAGAGACACCAACCCCTGTGCTCACCTGCGAGGGGAAGACAACATATGTAAATTAATACCCTGCAGTATTATGGTTACTGATATAGACACGCAAACACACACACACACACACACACACACACACACACACACACACACACACACACACACACACACACACACACACACACACTCCTGGTACAGTGTGGCACGTGTCTATATCACATAATTGAAGCTTCAAAACATTGAATCTGATGTGGTCGAGACCATATCATCAAAAAAAAACAATAAACCAAAAAATAACTTACCTAACATTTCAAGCAGGGACTCAAACACCCCAGCACCACCCCATACTGCCCCGCTACTTAAATGTACCAAATCTGAGATCACACTACAGTGCAGTAAAGGGAAATCTTCCCTTACGAAGATTTCCATTAAAACTTTCGATGTTTCAAAACTTCAATGATATGGTGTCATCCAAATCAGTTTCAAAGTTTTGAAACTTTGATGACGCAATATAGACACTCTGGCACAGCTGTGACACCAATGGGCCCTTCAGGGCAGACCTTACGGTGGTTCTGCCTGCTGCAATCCATTTCTTTCACTGCTGCTATAAGGCCCACAATGAAGGAGGACAAATCCTACTGTGTGATGGGCCTAGTAGCAGAATGGTAACTGTGGCCAAGACCAAGGCTATTGGATTGAGCTATACAGTGTCACCGAGTGCTTATGCACATACTGTAAGAGATGGCCTACTGCTATACAGACTACACACAATGACAAGGTGTAATGATATGTGATGATAACTGATGAAAGGACAAGACTATACACTATCACTGCAGTACCTACACAGTTCAGACTCACAGGGATTCATTTCAGACAACATAGCAGGATGGTCTGCAATACATACAGGAAACATGTAAAGTACTAGGTGCATAGCCTCATAAGATACCAGGCTATTGGCCCTGATGCCCTCATAAGCCTGACCCAGACTTTTACCTGTGTCCGTTCCAACTCAGCACCTGTTTCCTCAGTCCAGCTAGGACACATGTGGGATCCCAGGAGTGTCCCATCTATTTCCCATACAGTCGTCCAGCTTTTTATTCAAGAGGTCTATACACATACTCTGCTAGACACGGGGAGGGAATGCATTTTACAGACAGTGTATTATGTGGGACACTATGCTATCCCACCAAGTACTATACATGTCACAGACCAGACGAGGGCCTTGCATGGGCTTTGTCTTACAGATATGCAGAAATGCCATCAAGGCTGGTTTGGAAATGGCCTTGTATGCCAGACACAGCTCACCTATGATCAGTCTGTATGAGAATGACTACAGGGACAGAGCTTTCAGCCTACCTGTATTGGATAGGTGTTACAGACCCTGGATTTTCCTGGTAAGGAACCTCTGTGGTCTCCGCAACTGCTGCATTTGCTTGGCATGGTACATGCCAAAGGAGCCATTATACTTGGTAATGCGTCTGATAAGGGCAGAGTACAAGGATGTTGTGGCCTCCTGGTTCCTGGATGACATACCCGTATTTCTGAGGTGGGCCATGTAGACAGCCTTCCATACAATGGTACCCAAATGGTGGGAAACTGTCAGGTTGCTACCAACCTTGATGCACAAGTCACCTCATGCCTGATTGCATGCTCAGCACATTATTACTGTCATAATTAGTGTGGATGACATCTGCTACAGTAGGGAGAACGATGCCTCTCCTAGCATTCAGTTTGCGTAAATTCTTCTTGCACCAGTCATTAACTGGGTGAGAGCCTCTTGGAGAATGCTCACATCAGTTGGGGAATGCAAGGCAGTGGCCAACTTCAAGCATCTGTACACCTGGTCAGCCATGGACCACTGCTTTTGTCCTATACCTCAGATATGTATATATCAAGCAGTAGAGGCCCCCAGACCGTTCCTTGGGGTACACCACTTTGGAAGACTCTACTACTATAGGTGGGTTCCACTACTTTGACAGAGTGGGTACTATCATTAGGCCATTTAGCTACTCATCTGGTAACATACAGGTTGATGCCTAGCTGTGTAGGTGTAATGTATCCTGGCTGCTCGGGGATTATTGTGAGAAAATTGAGATAGGTGAAGGTAGGCATTGTTCACCATCTTCCCCTCAGCCTTGTGTTTGTTGACCACTTCAAAGAGGTCAACCAGGTTTGACAGGCCTGATCTCCCTTCGATAATACCATGCTGTGTGGGCTCAGGTGTTTTGAGGTTGCCAATGTCCCTGTTCATAATGTCCTTGATATTGCCTTCCATGCCCTTGCAGAGCAACCTAGTTAGGCTGATGTGCATATGATTGGCTGGGTCGGTGGATTGCTCCACTTTTGTGCATAGTAATGACAGTATCTGTCCTCTGTGCAGATGGGAGGACACCAGTGCTCAGGCTTTGGCTGACTACAGTGTGTAATAGATCTGAGAGTGCATGCCTGTGTTCATGTATGATGCAACCAGGGATGGTATCAGGTCTATGGAGACTTCTGTGTGTTGCCTTTGAGAGGACATTATGGACTTGCTTCCTGATGATGAGGGGAGGGGCGCAGGTGCTGTGCATGCACATGTGTATCAATGGGGGAACAGGGTGGTGATGTTTACACTTCACTTGTCTTCAGCTGGTCGCCTATATCTATGCCATATGTATATGTGGTGTTATTGACCACCACTACAGAGCAGATTTGGGTGTTGTCTTTGGGATTGAAGACATGTGTGGAAGGCCTAATGATTGGCCTCAGTGGATGTGTCCAATTTGCACTCAAAGATAGCCTTAGGGTAATTCACCTGTGACCTTATGTGCATGTGCAGACCAAGGTGACATTGCTTCCAATAATACACCTGTTCCTTCTTGGCCCTGTCCAGCAATTATTTTCACCTATTATGGTATTTGTCTTTTGCTGCTGTCCACCATGGACATTTACCCTACCTTGAGGGCAATGATGTTGTCTTGTCAGGTATTGCTGAGTCCATACAGCTATGTAGGTGACCACATAGTATTGTGGTGTGGGCCTGGTCACTACTGCTAGTTCCAACTGATGAGACATAGGCTGTAAAGCTGATTCTACCTGCTCTGAAGAGATTTATAGTCAGTTGTGTAAAGTTAATTTTGTTTGACCCTGGAAAGGGAGAGCAGGGGAGATGGTGACCAGAACTGTGAAGGCTATGTGGTCAGATCTTACCAAGGAGGATGACACTGTAGGAGAGCTACAGTGGCTACTCATGTTGGGTAGGACCAGGTACTGGATATTTCAATCTGTCATAGGAGAGTTGACCGGTTGATCCACTGCATTGCCATTAACAAAGCCAAGGAATCTCTGTGTGTTCATGTTCAGGTGGCATAGGTCATGCACACTATGGTTGGGTAGTTGACATCACCCATGAGCAGGGTAGATGATTGAATCTTGACAGATTCCACCAAGTCCCAATAGGTGGGGTGGGTGTCCATAGTCATGGCTGGAGGCCTGTAGCCAGCTATGATTTGAGTAGGTGTTTTTTCAACTAACTGCACTCGGGATGTCTGCCATGTGTCTTACTGTTTGGCCAGCCTGGAGGTGTGCATGTGTATGATATGTTCAACACTCCGCCTCCTGTGGCTTTGAAGCTCTCCATTTGGGGTCTAAATGTATGATGGGATGAGTAACCTGGCAAGGTTAGTGTGCTTTCCACAGCTGCAAAGCAGGTGTCAGTGACTACACAAATGTCAGTATCCTACAGGACAAAGTACGCTTGCATTGACATGGGTTTCATGCTAAGACACCTAGCTCCTGTTAGAGCAAGACATCTGCACAAAGGCACACATCACTGGTGGGCGAAGGCTGGAAAATAGTGTCACTTTATGAATGTAGCTGAAACACACTTAGTTGCCAGCAAAGACAGTGTCACATTCACAGGTCTACTCCGCAGGATATGACATCTGACAATCAAATGTATGCATTATGTTATCACTTCAGTCTTAAATGAGTTGCCAGTGATGTGCCAGACAATACACATCTGTATGAGACATTGACTACAAATATGAGGCAGACATGTGTTAGTCTGCAAAACTCTGGACAGTTGTCAGGTATGGGCTCAGTATAAAACATACAGTTCAACACACACTTCTGCGCCTGTTGTGTACTATGCACATACCCTATATAAGTCTCTTACATTTGTAAGACAAGCATATGTATCATCGTAGCATTCACAGGTGACATATGAATATTTACAACATCCCAGGTAGCTGGCCTAGCAATGTCACACTCAGTATTGGACAACAGACCCTCCAGTAGTAGTTATAGATGAGCTGACCTTTGCTGGGGTGACTCAGGGGCTGGAGATGTGATCCACATCATTGCAGAGAGGGCAAGCAGGAATGGCCATAGGTGTCGGACAGCAGCATGTGAGTCGAGGAGATCTTATTGCGACCTAGTATTTAACTTCCTATTTGACATTATTGCATCCCCCCTTCTGCATTCCATTACAAGCTTATGTGATTGACATACCTGTTATAGTGATGAAGAGTTTTCTCAGAATAATAGAAATGGTCAGATTTGTGTAGTTGCAGTTTGTCTTTGTGTAGATGGGTTCAGACCTGTGTTGCATAGGCAGTACTGGCCATGAATATGGTCACACACCCTGGGCATTCTGTGAAAATCTGTGCAGTTGAGAGTTATGTGTGTCTGGCCATTGTTAAGAGACTGCCAAGATTGTGTAGCAGTATTGTGTGCAAATGTTTGTTGGACTGTGTAGGGAGTGTAGCAGATGTGAGTGTCATAGATCCTTTTCTATCTGGCTGCGCATGCTGCTACAGCTGCTGGTGGTCTATCAGGTGTATATGTTTGTAGGGGCAGACTGAAACATGTCCTGTAACACCTCAGGATTTCCAGTAGACTGTAAGCTGGGCCAGTATATGTTGGTGTAGTGTGTGACTGGAAATCAGGATATGTTTGTTCAAACAGTCATTCGACTCTAGAGTTCATTTGAAGTACTGGAATGTTGCTGTGATTGTGGTTCAAATTGTTGTGGGTGGACATTTCCACACAAATATCTGCTTTTCCCTATAGTTCCATCCCTGTAGTGCATGATGTATTTGGAAATACATGGGTATATCCCCAGAGTTGATTTGGGGTAGTGTCATGTTGGTCTTATTGTGGTTCAGAAGGTGCTGTTTGAAATGATTGGCAGCTGTCACTGTGTTTTCTCTTCTGTTACATGACTATAGTCATACATCTCCACTGTCCAGATGTCTAGACACTGTCCTGATGTGTGGCTCATATGTTTGGTCTGTTCCCCATAAGAGTTGTGGGTTTCTGACAAATCACTGAGATGATGTCAGTATTGACATCAGTAAATGATGACATTCATTTGTGTTTCAGACTTGGAATCTATCAGGAATTATATGTTAAATCAAAGCATGCTACTCTAGCATACATCTACGTGCTCTTTATCCCCCTGTCAGCCTTTTTGCAGAAGTCTTGCAGTAAGAGGTTGGTTAGCTATAAATATATATCTATGTATATCTATATCTATATACATATATATATATATATATATATATATATATATATATATATATATATATATATATATATATTTATATATACATATATATATATATATATATATATATATATATATATATATATATATATATATATATAAACTACACAATTGAAACCAGCACAACAAATAATGTAAAAAGTGAAAAAAACACACAGAAGTCCAGAAATAGATGCTTAGCCAACTTTAATGGCTAACAGATCAAGTCACCTCACCACCAAACCAGGTTTCACCTTAGCGTCATCAGTGCATGTGTTAGGGAGTGCCCTCCCCCTCCTTTTATACATACTCATTTAAAGCAACAGTAAATAGAACTTCACACCCACATGGAAGAAAATAATTGAACAGCATTATTTACATTGTTAAGAAACATATCCTACAATGATCATATACCTTAGTTGTAACAGACCTGATATATTTCATACTTCCTAATACAGTTATAAAAACATGGCATACATTTACCAATGGTCATTCAATCCAGGTTTAAACAGAGCCCCCAAGTTTACTATCCATTGTCTTTCTTTTTTCACCAGAATGTTTTGTTTATGCATCATAGAAAGAGTGTCACCTATCACTTTATCTATCCCCAGAAATACAAATTGTGCTGTTGGGTGTACCAACATGTGTTTATATAATGCACTTCTTTGACAGTGACAATTTATGTCACTCATGTGCAGAACAATACGCTGTTTGAAACTTAAAGATGTTTGCCCTATATAAAAAGAGCCACACTGGCATACTGTCATATACACCACACATTCTGTTGTACATGTTATCAAATGACGAATGTCATACACTTTTGATGTATTAACAGAAGTAAATGATTTGGTCTTGGATATGCGTTTACAGTAAATGCAATGTCCACAATAGGTACTCCCCACTGCCATGATGTTCATTTCAGTCTCATTCCTATCCTTTCCCTTTTTGAAACTTGACAGATGTTCACAGATGTTCACCTATATTTCTCTCTCTTCTAAATCCAAAACTACAATGATTTCCTAACACTGTGTCAAAAAATGGATCTGGCTTTAATATATGCCAATGTTTTGCAATAATATGTCTAATCTTAAATGTGTTGGACCCATACTTAGTAATAAACCTAATTTGATCTTCCTTAGTACATGTTGGTTCTTTTTCCTTTAGTAACTAACTTCTGGGTTGGACCGCTGCTAGTTTAAAAGCCTTATCTATCTTTCTATGATCATATACCTTAGCTGAAAATCTTGTTTTAAGCTGTGCTGCTTGTCTCTTAAACTCATTGTTATTGGAGCAAATCCTTCTTATTCTGGTAAACTGGGTCTTGGGACTATTATTCACTATGTGATGTGGGTGGCTACTATTGGCATGCAATAATGAATTTTAGGAGAAAGGTTTTCTATATAAGGTGGTATCCATTGTGCCATCTCTAACTTTAATAACTTTCACATCCAAAAATTCAACTGAATTTAAATCAATGTTGCCACTGAAATATACAAAATATTCATTGGAATTTAAATATTCCATAAATTCATGCCATTTCAAAATATCACATACCCAGTGGACCCAACAATCATCCAAATATCTCTGCCATATAGTGAGATTGTTCTTAAACTTGTTTTTACTGCTGTAAATGATCTCCCATTTCAAAAAAAACATAAAAAGGTCAGCATATATGGGTGCAAAAGTTGCACCTATTGCTCTACACCTTATCTGTAAATACCATTGTTTGTTGTATGTGAAGGAATTATGCTCCAAAACCAGTCTTAACAAAGTTAACAAGAATTCCATTTCCACCTCATCATATGTGCTTGATATTTCCATCCAATGTTTCACTGCTCTGATACCTGCTTTATGAGGAATACTTGTATATAAAGCATGCACATCTAGTGTGCCCATATATGTATCTTTAGAAATCTGTATATCATTCATGAGTACCAAAAATTGGTTGGTATCTTTTATACGAGCTGTGACATACACCAACAGAGGTTTTAACTTATATTCCAAGTATTCTGACAGTGGTTCTATCAAAGAACCCCGTCCAGCTACTCTAGGGTGCCCTGGTGGTGGATTTACCTGTTTGTGGATTTTTGACATCAAGTAAAAATATTGAGAGCTGGGGACCTCAACCCTTAATTGTATAGATAATGTCTCCGTGATGGCCCTACCCCTAACCGCCTGTTTTAATACTTCATCTATCTCTTCCTTAAACTTCCTAGTGGGGTCCCTTGGAGGTCTGCAGTAAGATGTAGCATCACTTAAATGTTTTTCTGCTTCTGTGTTGTAATCACTTTTATTCCACACTACTGTGGCACCCCCTTTATCTGCTGTGTTAATAACCAGATCTGTATTTTGTTGTAAATTTTTCAAAGCTGTTTTTTTCCCCTTTTGTCAAGTTATACATATCCTGTTTAAATATTTCATCTTGATTTATTGGTAACTCGTTTAGTATCTGTAGTTCAAATACTTTCACCACTCCATAATATGGTGGTTAGAAGTTAGACTTCTTAAATCTGAAAATTTCACCTTCCCTATGTAACAAATCTTGAGGTCTATGTGTAAAAAAATATTTCAAGTTCAAACTTCTACAAAAGGTTTTTAAATCGTGAACTACATCAAAGTGTGACACATAAGTGCTAGGTACAAATTCCATCCCTTTATTCAAAACCTTAAGTTCTAACTTTGTAAAGTCATAATCAGTTAGGTTAACCACTAACTGATTTTCATATTCTCTACTTGAAGTAGAAACATTCAAGCCTTCAGCTATGTTGTCATTATCTCATGGAATATTTTTTTCCATCACCTCTATGTCTGTGTTTTTTGCCTCCCCTTCTAAAGGAGTCCTAGACCTCTTAGGTATGGGGGGAACCACCATATGTGATTCCAGTCCTTCAGTTTCAGTATCCGTATTTGAATACCCTGATGACTGTTCAGAGTTACTGGAAAAATCAGCATTTTTTCTAAGTATGGATCTAGGTCTCTTTCTTTTTGGTCTGTTACTACTTCTTAGATTTTCTTTAAATCTAACTGTTCTCCTAATTTTCTTCCATGAATATGTAGTTTGACTTTTATAGTCATTTAGGTCTCTCTGATATTTCTTAGTTTTTCTTTCTTTTAGCTCTTTTTCATGTCTATTTATTTCTTTTACATAACAAGCATAACTAGTCTCCATAATATAGCCTACTATTTTTTTCATAACTTTCATTCAATTTTAAAGCCAACTCTTTCTGTTGTTTTTCATAATACTCTACTAGCAGCTTTATAAACATTTTTGAAGCTAACTGTTGTATCTGGTGCCATTTATCCAAAAAATTCTTGATTCTCTGTCCCTACTCCTGGTTCTACATATATTCTCAAACCTCAAGGGGAAATTTCAGCTTTTAAATATGCTTTCAAAAGTTTACAATGCCAAACATTAGACCTCACTTTTTTAGTGCTATTAACTAGTTCTGCAAACTGTTGCTCCATTTCACTGTTTTTCAAACTGCCAGTTCTAAATGATGATAAATCATCCCCATCTGTGGACAGCCTGTCGAAAAATTGTCTTAAATTTTGTGTTTCTTCTATCTTAATTACTAAACTCAATTAAAGTTAGGTAAAGTTTCTATTTTTGGTCTTCATGTTTTCAAATATATAAATTTCCAATATTCTTATGTGTCCCTAAAAACTGGGGTAGAACCTACCTTCCTTATCCACTATCTTTCTAATTTCACTGATAAATATCCGATGGGGTGTGTTAACAATATATATCAGAATGTTGTGGAATTACCTTCTAAGACATGAATGTAATGTTCATAAGCTTACTCATCTTCTGGGACCTTGGTTTGTGAGAATACCATATAACATAGGCCTAAATATCGGCCTGTTTCATTGTTTCATGCATTACTCCTGTTAATATTAAAACAAGAATAGTAAAAACATTTCTATATCCATATTAAATAAGTGTCGTCAAACACAAACCACTTCAATGATATATTTTTATCATTTAAAGTCCATATGACTTCCAGGCATATTCAACATTCAGTTTTATTAAAGTCCATCTGCTGTTTAAATGGAAAGATACCTAATGTCTCTGTTTTTTAATTTTTCTGTTGATCGGCTTGATCATCGTTTTTCCAGAATAAACAAAAGTTCACAAAACCACCACATCTGTAGGATTCACCAAATTTACAATAGTGTACTTGCCCTTACTATAAACCATTGAGCTGATTATATCAATGATCATTCCCCACCATAAGCAAACACAATAATAAATGTCACCTTGTTGTTTATCCTGTTTGTGTTTAAGCAAAACCGACTGGTTTGTATGCTCCGCAATGTCACTGTGCAGTAGGCCTATAAACTTCCATCTTGTGTAGTTGGAAAACAGGATACCTCGACTGGTATCTCTTTAGGCCTTTAATTTATACAGACCCGACTGGTCTGCCCCAAACCTTTCGGTTACCACTGTCGCTCAAATGGCTTGAGTCCACCATAGACCCGATCAGCCTTATAAAACCCTTCGGTTCCCTTTATCCATATCGCAACAGAAAAAAATAATTATTATTTTGCCCTGGTAGGAAAAATATTCGTTGATTCAAAAATGTTGTTTCCCTGAGTTTCACCCACTTAGATACAGGGACAAACACATATAGTTCACTCACCTTCTCCCCAAATAAATACGTGCTGCTACAAACTGCAACAGCCAAAATATGAAACTGAACTAATGAAAATCCATTTAGTTCAGAAAAGAAAATCACCAGCACTCGAAAAAATTCAGTCCCAAACTGCCAAGACCGGTGCTTGGTGAAACAGTGCTCAGTTAGCTTTCAAATATAACTACACAATCAAAACCAGCACAACAAATAATGTAAAAAGTGAAAAAAACACACAGAAGTCCAGAAATAGATGCTTATCCAACTTTAATGGCTAACAAGTCAAGTCACCTCACCAGCAAACAGGTTTCGCCTTAGCATCATCAGTGCATGTGTTAGGGAGTGCCTTCCCCCACCTTTTATACATATTCATTTAAAGCAACAGTAAATAGAATTTCACACCCACATGGAAAAAAAAAAATAATTGAACAGCATTATTTATATTGTTAAGATACATATCCTACAATGATTATATACCTTAGTTTTAACAGACCTAATATATTACATACTTCCTAATACAGTTATAAAAACATGGCATACATTTACCAATGGTCATTAAATCCAGGTTTAAACAGATCCCCCAAGTTTACTATCCATTGTCTTTCTTTTTTGTTTGCCCTTTATCCCCCCACTTTGTCAGGCTTTTTGCAGAAGTCTTGCAGTAAGAAGTTGGTTAGCTATAAATATATATCTATGTATCTCTCTCTCTCTCTCTCTATATATATATATATATATATATATATATATATATATATATATATATATATATATATATATATATATATATATATATATATATATATGTATATATATATATAGATATATATATATATATATATATATATATATATATATATGGGTACCTATTACTTCACTGACAGGTCAAAAGAGCGACACTCACATGTTCGACTCCACATCATCGACACTTCATAACATTGGCGTTTCAGGTGGCGATCTTCCCCTCACAGGACCCATGGTAGCACTCGTTTCACTATTAAGAAGGTAAGGACAACGCTATCAGGGTAAATTTTGAAAAATGACGTAAATCGTACGCGTTATAACAGAGAAACGAGTGCTACCATGGGTCCTGTGAGGGGGAAGATCGCTTACCTGAAATGTTGATGTTATGAAGTGTCGATGTGTCAACATGTGTGTCGCTTTGACCTGTCGGTGAAGTAATAGGTGCCCATACATATATATATATATATATATATATATATATATAGGGTCTATATTAGATCACCTAATGCTTAAAAAATCGAACAGTGATTAATCGACCCTATGTAAGCAAAAGCTTACAATGTCGAAGTGTCAAAACAGCAATTTTTTTCCAAGGGAAAAAAATTGCTGTTCCAACAAAAAAAAATATATAAATAAAAAACAATTTCAGACATTACATTAAATGGGGGGCTTCACCTCCCACACCCCCCCCTGCTTAAATATACCAACTCTGAGACTGCACTACAGTGCCGAAAAAGGCAGAGTACCAAAGTGGCCAAGCAAATTCTTTCCCTTGGAAAGAATTCGCTTAACAGCCACTTCAATATTTTGCGTTATCAGCCTTTTATGTTCAACCAAGACGCATTTGAAAGAATGCGTCTTCGGTCTTGTAATATAGACCCTATATATATATATATATATATATATATATATATATATATATATATATATATATATATATTTGTATTTATATATACATATATATGTATTTAACATTACTATGGATATATATTTTACTCTAATGTTAAATGATGTAGTGCACGAAATGTTTGTAAAAGCATTGCAAATTCCCACAGCTCAGATGGTATAGTGGTATGTTGCTGTGATTGTAGTGTCAGTGTCTGAGGTCTGAGACTTGGGAGGGCCGATTATTTTGTTGCTGGGCAGAACAATGGCTGATGGAAACAGAGTGATTAAGGCACTTTTAAGCAGTTGTAAGCAGGTTTGCATGATTTTGCGTGAAGCTAAGCGATGCTAACAGACGGTTAAGCCCTCTAAGCTTCACTTAGCAGCGCTTACTCCCACTTACACCCCCGCTAATTTTAATTAAAGAAAAGAAAAAAAGGGTGATAGAAAAGTGGTGAAATGGGGGCAAGCAGGGGGTAAAACATTAGGAAAACCAGCTAGGGATGTGCAGGATGGGTGTAAGAAAGGACCATAGCTCTACATTTCTTCTGCAGCAACAGCTGTGAATAATGTGTAGAATTTGGAATTGACAGCCTCACTCCCCACAGGGAGAGATGTTGGCAACAGACGTTTGTAAAATAATTGGTGGGTAGATTGATTAATTTCACTGTACATGGAGCAAAATGTAGAGCTATGTATGGGGGAATGATTTTTTTTTTTTTTGGGACAGATGCCCTTTTTTTAAGTGAGAGTGGGATGTTGGGGAAGGGCTGTAGGTATGTTTGGGCAGGTAGGTTTGGCAGGATAGGTAGCATGTGCAGACTGACAAGACACACAAGACAGCAAACAGGGGTGGTATATGACACATGAGGGGGTAAACACCTTGGACAGGGAGGATAGTTGGGAATCTGAAGCCAATGAGCCCCCAAATGGATACAGTGGGACTGATGTCCCCACCCATGGGCAGTCACCATTGTACCTTCCCGGCTTCAAAGTTGGTTGTGCTGGGGGCTGTACAGGAGGTGTAGCCTGCCCCTTGAGGTGTGCAAGGTGGCCCTTCATCTGGTGCAGCTGGCCACCCAACTCAGAGTGGATGATGCTGTGCACCATATCCCGGAATATTCTGTGGGTGACAGGCTCCTCTCTGCTCCCATGCACAGGGGGGACAGGTCCCATACCCCAAGGTGGGTCCACCCAAAGGTGGTGCAGGACCAGAGGAGGAGGATGTTCTTGGTTGGTTCCCAGACATGCTGGGGACCAGTGCTATGGCCAGATGGGACAGGACAGGTGAATCTGCCGGGATCTGCCTTCCCAAATGTGCTATGATGTTGAGGTTTTCCCAGACATATTGGTTAGTCATGAACACAAGATTTCAAAATTAGTTTTAACAGCATGCATGGGTTCTCCAATTAACCCAATACAACAGATTTGAAACAGTTGCATAGCAAACAGGACACATGCATAAATGGAACACAGCAAGCATTGTAACAGCATGTCAGTAACAATGATGGCAACAGGCCGCCAACGATGGTATTTGAACAAGGTATGTTAACATGCAACCAATTAATTATATGAACAATAATAGAACACATGTCCCAACATTAGGTTTTGAGAAAAACAGACACGTAGTATATGAATAATAATTATTGATGCAGATTAGGGGTGGGGGGAGAGAAGAAAATCCCATTAACAACTGCATAGGCTTCTATTTTTCACAACAGTACTGCTCTAGAGTCTGCCCTCTGTTTACATCTACCTATGGCCCATAGCTTGTGTAGCACATACATACATGTTAAACTGTCAACCTGTAATGGTATGAGGCAGCTTGTGACAACTATGTGTACATTGCTAGAGGGGGCTTGTTCATGTCAGGGTTACATATCTGACATAGAAGGGGTACCCTGCATGGCTGCTATGTGTCTGCTACTATCATACATCCCTGGATTCCTATCTGTGTCCAAGGTTATTGGGAGCAGTGAACACTAGCCATGACAATGTGACACTTGGGAGACATGCATTGGGGAGAGGGAATGATGTATGTACCTATCCTGCTGTCATTTGCAGGCATATGGGTTTGAACAGTGGACAAGTTGTACACGGTATATTAGCATATCCTTCATACAACTACTACACAGATTTCTTTACCTGTAAGACCTGTGGATAAAATATCTGTTAACGTTTTCTGAATGTTTCTACAAATATTCAGGTGTATTAGTATACCCTTCATTTAGCTACTATACACATTTCTTTACCTGTAAGAGCTGTGGCAAAAATATCTGTTAACTCTTTCTGTTTTTACACATATTCAGGTTTATTAGTATACCCTTCATGCTTCTGCTACACACATTTTTTAATCTGTGAGACCTGTGGGGAAAATATCTGTTAACACTTTCTGACTGTTTCCACAAATATTCAGCATTTCTGTTGTGTATATATGCACACATCTCAGTACTACTCCCTGGATCTGTACCATGTCTGGGTGTGCTAAAATGAACAGTAATATTATTTTCCATCACACTGAGCAACTGGGGAACTGCTGTTTTTTGCTTGACTGATTTCTGACTAATACTCTCTGGGTTGGACAGTCTGTCATTGTAATTCTGAAATTCATGCATGGCAGATACTTATTGTACTGTGTACTACTCCTTTGAAATAATACAATCTGGAAGGCAAAGGTTAACACAAGACTGCAATGCATACTAGCTGTTTCCTAGAGCAGCCTAAATTATTTCATGCTGTCAATGCCATATTTGTTGTGAAGAACCTGTACACATTCAATTTCTACAGCAACATACCAGCATGAACACAACAGTTTGTTGTATATTTTTATTACAGTGAAATGACACTTTTATTAATGGACATCCTGTGGATAAGTATTAGTGTGACAAATGTGTTTTATTCATTAGACACACTAAAACATATCCTATGGATAAGTATTAGTGTGATAAATGTGTTTTATTCATTAGACACAGTACACAATATACCTACTGGCAGTAACCAATGTGCTCCTTCTACTTTATGGCACTATATACTGCAAGATAGATCTGTACTCACCAGCCTATTGGCACATCCTTGTCAGTCTGTCGGCATGGGCCTCAATGTTCATAGCCCTCTCTTCTGTAGCTGTAGGGGTAAGAAACAAACATTATGCATACCTGTCTACCACAAATTCAGGCTAGAATTTGGTACAGCAATATCTGGGATACTTACAAACTGCTGGAGCATGCCGGTCCTGAACATCTTGGATCCACTGAACCAAGAGCTTCCTCTTCCTATGCTTTAGGTCAGCATAATGATGCTGTACCTGCTCACCAGTTTGGGGGATTCCAATTGCATTTGTGAGGTCATGTGCCAGATGGTGCCTGGCCTCTTCTTTGTACTGAGAGCCCTGGTACTGGCCCTGTAGCAGTCTGTCATCATGGTGTTCTACAAGGAGTCCAGCCATGACCCTAGATTCCAGCATGCCTGAGCACTGTGCCTGAAAGCTTGCTCCCTCTACAATACCAGACATGTTCCTGCAGAGATCAAACTACAACAGGTAATGGCTGTATTCCTGCCTGGATGGTTTAAATAAGGCCATATTCCTGCCCTTTGCCGTCATTAGACCGTTTCAAAAATGCTGAACACAGCTTAGCAACATGCAAACTCGCTAAGTGGAGTTAAGCTGTGCTTAAAGGGCTAGATGCTGAGCAGCTCAGTGGTGTGCAATTCCACTTAGCTGAACTGAGCACTGCTTAGAATTCACGTCTAAGGAATGCTTAACCTGGCTAAGCAGAGCTGAGCATTGCTTACCATTGCTCAGTTTTTATTTTAATAAAATATCAGGATTGTAGATTAATTCATTATTACTGACATATTATTAAGTGTATGATTTAGGTTACACACAAAAAGCATTTGTTAAGCTTTTACTTGCAGTGCTTTGTAATTAAGCAGGTCACCATATTGGTCAGCCATAGGGCTCTTTGTTTCTACTTGAGTGGTTGCCTCCTTCCCCTGTAACTGAAGTAACTTGACTCTTACATTAAGAGCTGTAATACTTACCTTATAGCTTTAGGACACCTTAGGAAACCTTGTAAACTGCAATAGCCCCGCTACGTTCGCCCTCACTATGCTCGGGCTCTCTTCGCTCCCCTCCCTGCCCCCAATTTCCTCCCACCCCCAGTACCTCTAAATTTATAGTACTGTAGCCACTCCCCCACTTTCTAGATCCTATCTGCTTTCATCTGGGATAATTCCACCCACCCCCATTCTACTACCTGCATTGTAATAGCACCTATTAGCTTTCATCTGGCATTCTCCCATCCCCCTTCCAGTACCTTTACCTCATCACTCTATCTTCTGGTGTTGCATCACCAGGTAAAACAAAGTTCCTTCACTCACTAGCTGAATCACATATAATGATATACGCCTCTTTACCACCCCTCTTGTTCACACCATACCTCCTTACCTTGTATGAAAACCGGTTTCTCACGGGATTTTAGGTTCCAAAAGGCCATACTATCACCCCAGCTGTAAATCCTTCCACATTCAACCATACTTACAGTACCAGATGCTATCCAACATCTTGTTCAGTTTACCAACATCTCAACCCCAGGCACATTAGCTCTAGATCCAAACACTACCACAAACTAATAAACAAATTCCTGAAGTTCATCACCACGTATAGACTCAACCTAATACTTGGTGGTGATATTCACCCCAACCCTGGCCCACTCACTTCAGATACACTTACCCCCTCTACTTGTAATCTAAGCTACAAACCTACAATTAATAGGCCAACTAACTCTCTCCTAATCTGTCATCTCAATATTAGAAGCATTAATAACAAGGTACATGAATCGCATGCACTTCTGGATGTCCACTCCCCTGAGATTCTCTGTTTATCTGAAACCTGGTTAAAACCTAACACTAAAGACAATGAAACGTTACCAACTGAGTACAACATACACAGGCTGGATAGTGCTTCGAGGAAGGGGGGTGGGGTAGCTGTACTTTACAAATATGAGTTGAATGTCAGCATAGATGTAATACAACCTCCTCAGATTAATAACTCGGAGATTCTTGCCACCAAATTGCAACTTAATAAAAATAAATGCATTAATATCATCTGTATGTACATTCCCCCAGGTAACAATATATCTACATTTGAAGATATCCTGCACTGGCTATCATGTCATTACCCCCAAGAAACCCTACTACTTGGAGACTTTAACATAGACTGGGGCACCTGTTCCTTAGAATCCCCAACCACCCATATTAACCTGCATGCATTTACACAAATCATATCCACCCCTACCAGGATAGGTAAACCCAACCAAAAAGAAAGTATACTTGACTGGGTACTCATAAACAGTCACCCCCAACTCTACACCTCTGGTACCCTCCTTAATGGCCTAAGCGATCACCTTCTCACATATGTAATTAAGCACAAAACCATTAATTCCCAACAACCCTTACTCAGAAAAGTTAGAAACAATAAAAACTTTGACCCTGCCAAATTCCAACAAGAACTAAACTCATGTAATTGGTCTATTCTAAAACACCTCCCCTTAGAGGAAGCAGTAGCATACTTTAACAACAAATTCCTTGAGATCCTTGATTTGCATGCACCTGTTCATTCAAAGAGAACCAAGGCAAAAACTGCACCATGGCTTTCTATAGAGTCTAAACTCAAAATTACCCTTAGAAACAAAGCATGGGCTTTATGGCATTCTTCTAAAGACCCTCAAGATCACATTAAATACAGGCAATCCAGGAACGAAACCAAAAAATCAATTTTACAAGACAAAAAACAATACTATTGTAATTTACAGACAGTAAACCAAAATAACCCTCAGAAGTTTTGGGCAGGTTTAAATAATCTACTACATCCTGGACAAACTTCAACCCCAATCCCTGCTACTACTATTGATAAAACCCCTGAAGATGTCTCTGATAGTTTTAACCAATTCTTTACTGAGACAATTCAAGCCCTAGCTAGCCAACTACCTCCTAGCTCCCCTGGTCCTGAAAGTAGCACCATTAGAAACCTACCTGCGTTCAGCTTCCAACCAGTCACCACTTCACTTATCCGTACCTTGATCAAAAAATTAAAACCCACTACACTTTCTGCTGATCAACTCCCTGCCGAGTACCTACAAAAATCAGCTGATGCTATTGCTTACCCCGTCTCAATACTAATCAATTGAACCATAGTAGAAGCTAAAATTCCCACCATCTGGAAAATATCCTATGTAATCCCACTTCACAAAGGAGGTATCTCTACTGAATTCTCCAATTATAGGCCAATAGCTATACTCTCTCCACTTGCAAAGATTATGGAAAAATGTATTCATAGACAACTCATGCACCACCTAATCCAAAATCGCCTTATGGCAGACACTCATCATGGCTTCCGTCCTCATCACAGTACTACTTCAGCCCTCCTAGCCTTTACTAACACCATAAACCATAATCGCAACAATAATTATATATCCTCAGCCCTCTTTTTGGATCTTTCCAAGGCATTTGATATGGTTGATCACCAACTTTTAATCCACACCCTGCAAACATTCTGTCTAGATACTGGAGCCCTCCAATGGTTTCAATCCTACCTGAATGGTTGACAGCAGGCTGTCCTCTGGCAGAACAAACTCTCTAACCTTCTACCTAACACCCTCGAAGTACCACAAGGCTCTATACTAGGGCCCTTGCTGTTCTCCATCTTCATTAACGACCTTTATACTGTCATCACCTAAAGTCAGCTGTATGCAATATGCTGATGACTCTACTCTGATTTGCTCATTCACATCTCCAGTAGAGTTATGGTCAGCTACCCAGACCACCTTTAATACAATAGAAAACTGGCTTTCTGAACATCGTCTGATCCTAATTCCCAAAAAAACTAAAACGCTGTTATTTTCACCAACACGTAGGTATACCGCTTTCACCTTTACCATAAAATCAAATGATGGCACAATAATCTCCCTTGATCCATCTACAAAACTATTAGGTATCATCATAGACAATCATCTAAAATTTGACCTACATGTTAACCAAACTATCAAAACCATCAATAAAAAAGTAGGGTCACTTTACAGAATAAAAGCCTTCCTAACCCTTCCAGCTAAAATTGCCATAGCTCGCTCTCACCTTCTTTCAACCCTTCTGTATGGATCCCCTCTACTCTCGAATTTGAAGAAGACTGTCCTTAACAAACTCTCAATTTGCTACAACCACATTGCCAGGTTTGCCACTGGGCTGCCTTTTAGGACACATCATTGCATCAATCTAAATCAGCTTGTTTGGCTTGAACTGCCCAGCCTAATCCAGTATAACCAACTGATTATGGCCTATAAAATCCTCTATAATCCAGACAATACTCCTGCACTTAAAAATATTATCACCCCCTATAACAATCCTAGACCGCTTCGATCCTCTAACAAACTACTAATTCAGACTAGCAAAATTAATAACACAGCCGGTGATTCTCTCTTTGCAAACTCTGTAAGTAGATCCTGGAACTCTCTTCAAGCTGATATTAACTTACTTTCCACCTTAGGTCAATTTAAAACTAGACTCAAACAACATTTGTCACTTAACTGGCTATGTCATTGTATCAAGCCTGGCTAACTCTCTCTAGAATGTGTAAAAATCTGTTAACCAGTTTACTGTGTAATTTCATTTAATCCTGACTTGTGCTCAGGATTAACTGTAACCTGTGGAACTTGTTTAACTTGCTTACTCATGTAATCTCTGTAAATAGTCTGTTTGTAATATGTAATGCTGGTATTATGTAATGCTGTATCTGCTTACCCTTGGAGATTTTCTCCCCAGGCCTCCGCTGAAAATGGACATGCATCCATTTGGACTATCCCGGTCAACAAATGTAAAATAAATAAATAAATAAATAAAATAAAAAATTTACTTTACATGACATCCCCCTATGTGTTTCATTACATTACCTTGGGCTGTGGCTATTCTCTATGGGACACTTGTGTATACTTGAGTTATTTCACGTTAGATGCACTCATACTTCCATTTTGGACCTGCTATACTACCCTGGGTGAAAAATATCGATTACTACAGAATTTAACATTAAAAATAATTTTAACAATGCTTTCCCATGTAAAAATAAAGTGCCTGTGTTGGTACTCAAACTGTGAATGGCTGCATGCGAAGTCGGGACTCTAAACATTACGCTATTTTGTCATTAAGATTTTAGCTGTATATTGTTATTTATCTTCTATGAGATGTTTAAGCAATGCTGAACAGAGGGCTTAACACCCAAACCCCCTCAGCTATGCTTAAACATTTCTTAGAATGTAAAAAAAAAAAAATAGATTAATACACCCACTTTATTTACATGTATCTGTACTCCTTATCAGTCACAGTAAGGGAAAGTGTAAGGGCCACATATGGACAAATCATTGGCAGATCACTCAAGGTTTATGTCAAGGGATAATGACAGACATTTGTGTTTCAGACTTCAAACCCTTCAGAAAATCTGTGTACATGCTAAACCTGTTAGACTATCTGCTTCCCAAGTTTGTATGTGCAATATTTAAGAGGTGTACCTATTTGTGGGCCTTTTCCCCCATTATTTATGGCTTTGTACAGCTTTCTGGCTCTAGGAGGTTAAGAGTTATGTGAGGCAGGCATCTGGGCATTCTGTGTAAACCTGTACAGTTGAGGGGTATGGCCATATGGGTCTTTTACAATGGCAGACATTTTGGTTTCAGCCTTCATACCCTTCAGAAAGTCTGTGCTAATGCAAACCTTTTATTCTATCAACTTTCTGGGTTTCTAAGTTCATTATTTAAAAAGTGTCCCTATTTCTGTCCCTTTGTCTCCCCATTAAGTATGGCTTTATAGAGCTTTCTTGCTCCAGGAGGTTGAGAAGTATGTGAGACAGGCATCTGGGCATTCTGCAGAAACCTGTAGTGTTGAGGGGTATGGCCGTATGGCACTTTTACAATGGCAGACATTTGGGTTTCAGTCTTCATACCCTTCAGGACGTCCTTGCTGATGCACACCTTTTATTCTATCAACTTTATGGGTTTGTAAGTGCAATATTTAAAAAGTGTCCCTATTTTTGTACATTTGTCCCCCCATTATTTATGGCTTTGTACAACTTTCTTGCTTAAGGAGGTTGAGAGGTATGTGAGGCAGGCATCTGGGCATTCTGCGGAAACCTGTACAGTGGAGGGGTATGGCCGTAGAGCACTTTTACAATCCAGGGTGTGTGTGACAGAACCTGTCACAGACCCTCTGCATTGCTTTCTTGCTCCCCTATCCATTTCAGTGTCCGTGGACACTGAAATACTCATTTTATTTGATTTCAGTGTTTGCAGACACTGAAATGCTTTTAGAAAGTGCCATATGGCACTTTCGGAGTGCAGGGGGCCATGTTAGATGTGCATGCACTACTTAAACATACCCCCTGCACTGAGTAGTTTTCGTGTACATTTAGACTTAGCAGCAGTGAGCCTTTATGAATATAGAAGGTGCGCTGCTGTTAAAGCTAAGGGTAAATGGACACGGTTCACTCCATGCAGGAATAGCACTATTCCTGCACGGAGTTTATTAAATCCTGGGGATAGTTTCAATAAAAAAACACTTATTTCTATATATTTGCAGCTTCATAAGTTCATAGGTATATACTAGGCTAACACTCATCAGGGTCTTTATAAGCTTAGCCATGCAACCCATCCCAACTGCAGCATCTTGTAACATGTGTGCCTTAACTGGTGGGGGATATTTGTTAGGAGGGATATGTTAGCAGGTTGCTATAAAGTTATATGGGGACTATGTAATGTAGGAAAGGTTTACTGTCAACCTCTGTCTGCAACAGATATGCAGGCCAGCCCAAGGAAGAATTTATGATTACCCATTCATGTTAGTTAGGGAATGTTCATTGTCAGCCTCTGTCTGTAAGAGACAGGGCGGCTAGTCTGGGGATGAATTTATAATTTTCTATGTAATGATTAAGGTTACATTTGTATAGGGTAAGGATAGACTCTGCTTCACATGAATTGGGGCCCTATTCCAGAGCATTGGGATCCTCTGAGTCACTTATCTGTTTCATGAGCATGCTCTATTTATTTATTTAGTTATTTATTTAACATTTGTTTACCAGAAAGTTCAACTGAGACAGAGCCCATTTTCAGTGGAGGCCTGAGGAGAAATACTCCAGACACATATCTTTGGAATGTAGGAAGAAAACGAAACATCCAGAAGAAACCCATGCAAATGCAGGGAGGACATGCAGACTCCGCACAGAAGGCACCCCAGCTGAGAGTCGAACTGGACAACCTCTTTCTGTGAGGGGGATAATGTTAACCACTGTACCACTGCACTACCCAGTGGTGCAGTGCCCATTTATGTTGCAAGAAAAGCTCAAATCCATTGATCTATTGCTTCTGGAGCTGCTCATTTTGTAGGTGTACAAAAGCTCCATCACGGCTGGATCTAAGGATTTCTTATATGCCAAGCAAAGATCACCTCTCAACAATTTGTAGTAGACTGAGTATGGAGTCAAGGCTCTAAGGAGATCAGTGTGGGACAATCTTTAAATTACCCTAGATTCTCTAGGTAAGGAGCTCCTATGGACATTACATATGTTGCATATGCCTAGTCAGGTAAATGCCAAAGGGGACATTGTACTCAATGATAGGTCCTAAATATGTATGACACTACCTATGGACATTACATATGTTGCATATGCCTAGTCAGGTAAATGCCAAAGGGGACATTGTACTCAATGATAGGTCCGATAAGGACTGGCACAATACATTTATTTTATCTAGATGCCATACCCTTACCTGTAGGGTAGGCTGCATGGAATAAGTTTCTTAACACCTTTATCTTGCTAAATATGTATGACACTACCCTTAATCCTGAGTTTCACTTTTATTTACAAACATTTTAATCTCAAATATAAATGGCACACTTACAAGGAAGAATCCACTAACACTGGTATTCATTGTAACTCAGTGATGCAGTGATTAGCATGGTTGCCTCACAGCAAGTTGTGCTTCAGTTCAATTCTTGGCTGGGGGTCCTCCCATGTGGAGTCTGCATGTCCTCACTGTGCTTGTGTGGGTTTACTCTGTGTGCTTCAGTTTCTTCCCACATTCCAAAGAAATGCTGCAACTGGATTGATGCACTAAATTGGGCATAGATGGCAGTGTGCTTGCATATGTGTGTGGTATGGAAGAACAACAGTGGAAGGGCTAGCCACCTGGTGTTGTGTATATTGGCTCTAGATAATTGTCGCTATGTGACACCCCTGCCCCACATGCACAAATGGGAAAAAGTGGTTGTGGATGGACATGGATGGATTGCAATTCAGTCTAAACTCCTGTGAAAAGCATACATAATATGCTCATGGAAACAGATATCACTGAAAATAAACTGGAAGTCAGTGATGATATTTTCATTATTTAATTACTGCAAAGACATCCTCCCTTGTACTAGTAAAATCACTTGCATTATTTGCAAACAGAATTTCTGTTAGTGAAAGTGCAATAAAAGAAATGTCTTCACAAAAGTGTGTTTAGGTGGTTATTTAATTCATGTCTTCACATTTTTTCCTCTTTTTTATTCATGAAAAAGAGTCCCAGAAAGTTTTGTTTGGTGAACTGGAAATGACCCTGACAAGCATGGGTGACTACTATATGGATCTGCTAAAATAAAATATACCATCTTTTCACTTGGGCCAGAATTTTATGACAAGCAGGAAACATGCTGCCAGTTGAGTTATTAGTTTTCAATCAAACTCACTTTCTTTTCTCTATAAAATGTCAAGGTTCTTACAGTCATTCCTTACAAGGGAAGAATGAACAATATCCGAATAATTAGCATGGTAATAATCAACATCACTGTTTTAATATTCTAGTTCCTGAGCTCCTGAATGAAGGTTTTGCCTTGAAATCACACTGCATTTTCAGTGAGATAATGCAATGGCATGCATAATAGACTCTTTTCTTTGAATTTCTATTTTATTGCCTTTTATGAAAGCCAAAATACATTTCCAATGAAAGAAAGAAGCATTGCTCTGTAATTCAGTATACAGATATGATAATAAGTCTGAAGCTGCATAGACTCATGACTCCTGAGGTCCCCAAAGCATAAAATCCTGCAGAGGCATACCTACAGTATATACAATAAACATTAATACTCATGAAAAATGCTTACATTATATTATTTTAATAGACATTTTCAGTGATTCAACCAAACTGACTCTACTAAGTTTAAATTAAATTTAGTATGTGACTCAGAATATTTCACTTTCAAAATATTTTCTAATCCTAGTTTTATACTCTGTTACCTCTTACAGAAAAAAATATAATAACATTATATTATATTCACTTACCCACACATTTTTAGAGTGCTTAATTGTCTTTTACTTGATTTGTGATGCAATGTAAAAAAATAATCATTAATTAATAGCCTGAATTGCATCTGTTATGGGCTTCATCTGTGAAGTTTTATTTCAGTAATGTTTTAAACTGCTTTTTAGTTCAGTATAGGAGAATGTAAGATGAAGTAAGGATAGCTATGAAGAGGATGAAGAACGGAAAGGCTGTTGGACCAGATGACATACCTGTGGAAGCATGGAGGTGTTTAGATGAAATGGCAGTGGAGATTTTAACTAGATTGTTTAATGAAATCTTGGAAAGTGAGAGGATGCCTGAGGAATGGAGAAAAAATGTTTTGGTATCCATTTTTAAGACTAAGGGTGATGTGCAGAGCTGTAGTAACTACAGAGGGATTAAACTGATCAGTCAGAGCATGAAATTATGGGAAAGAGTAGTGGAAGCTAGGTTAAGAAGGGAGGTGATGATTAATGATCAGCAGTATGGTTTTATGCCAGGAAAGAGCACTACAGATGTGATGTTTACTCTGAGAGTGTTGATGGAGAAGTATAGAGAATGTCATAAGGAGTTGCATTGTGTCTTTGTGGATTTAGAGAAAGCATATGACAGGGTGCCTAGAGAGGAGTTGTGGTATTGTTGAGGAAGTCGGGAGTGTCAGAGAAGTATGTAAGACTGGTACAGGATATGTACAAGGGTAGTGTGACAGCGGTGAGATCTGTGGTGGGAGTGATGGATGCATTTAAGGTGACGGTGGGATTACATCAAGGATCAGCTCTGAGCCCTTTCTTATTTGCAATGGTGATGGACAGGTTGACAGATGAGATCAGACAGGAGTCCCCGTGGACTATGATGTTTGCAGATGATATTGTGATCTGTAGTGAGAGTAGGGAACAGGTGGAGGAGACCCTGGAGAGGTGGAGATATGCTCTAGAGAGAAGAGGAATGAAGGTCAGCAGGACTAAGACAGAATATACGTATGTGAATGAGAGGGAAGATAGAGGAATGGTGAGGATGCAGGGAGTAGAGGTGGCGAAGGTGGATGAGTTTAAGTACTTGGGATCAACAGTTCAGAGTAATGGTGAGTGAAGAAGAGAGGTGAAGAAGAAAGTACAGGCAGGGTGGAGTGGGTGAAGAAGAGTGTCAGGAGTGATTTGTGACAGACGAGTACCAGTAAGAGTGAAAGGGAAGGTCTACTAGAGGGTAGTGAGACCAGCTATGTTATATGGGTTGGAGACAGTGGCACTGACATAAAGGCAGGAGTCAGAGCTTGACGTGGCAGAGTTGAAGATGTTAAGATTTGCATTGGGTGTGACAAGGATGGACAAGATTAGGAATAAGTATATTAGACGGTCAGCTCAGGTTGGAAGGTTTGGAGACAAAGCCAGAGAGGCAAGATTATGTTGGTTTGGACATGTGCTGTGGAGGGATGCAGAGTATATTGGGAAAAAAATGCTAAGGATGAAGCTTCCAGGTAACAGGAAAAGAGGGAGGCCTAAGATAAGGTTTATGGATATGGTGAGAGAGGCCATGCAGGTGGTTGGTGTGACAGACCAAGATGCAGAGGACAGGAAGAAATGGAAACAGTTGATCTGCTGTGACGACCCCTAATGGGAGCAGCCAAAAGAAGAAGAAGATAGGAGAATGTACAGTAAAACTACACACAACTGTTGTCACTATACCCCACTTCTCCCACAAAAAACAGACATGAACAACACTGTGACATGCTTTTTAGATTAAACAAAATCGAATTGATCATGAATGAAATCATCAATTCTAAAATGAGCATTATATAACACTACATATTTTTAAAGCATACCATGACAAGTAAACCAGAGCTGCCTGATTGACTGTCCCCATTCTTGGCCTTCTGCTCTTGTCCAGCCTATTCCATAGTAAAAACCGAGTGACATAAATAAGCAATGCCACCAATCTCTCTACTACCCCCAGTTATGCCAATAGCCATGCGGAATATTGCATACCAGTTGTTCACAACTCCATGCAGCTACCACAGATTCAGGAAAGGAAACTTGAGGAATGAAAAGCAGAAAGGCTGTGCAGTGACTGTCCAAAATGATAACAGGGGGGTGGAATATAGCCACTAATCCCCTGATGAACAGCTGATATACATCCTGAGTCCCTCCATGAGCTAGCCTCAACTGTTAATTCTCAATGGCACTGGACAACAAAGTTTGCAATCACAAACTTAATTTGCCCTTATGTCCTGCTTTCAGCCATAAAAGACAAATACACATGGCTGACATAGCAACCAGTTTATTACATTAAACAAAATAATTTTTAAACTACATTATGCTAAGAAAACCAAGTAAACCAAGAGAGTCTGGTGACCAGGCAGTGACATAGACTGTCCATACCTATCCAGTCTGTCGCATTCCAAAAGCCTAGTGACATAAATAAACAGAGCCCCCTCAGCTAACTTGCCGCTGGCCATGTGAAATGTTGGGTTTACAATTAAATACACAAAGTCACTTCTGTCGACTGGCATGTGGTCAAAAGGCAGTTTTCAAATGGCAGAATGCTGACTCAAAATACATCGACTATACCACAGCAAATGGCTAGTGTAGTTTGAGTATCTGAGTTTGGCATTGTGCACCAAGATTGCGATTCAGTGAGGAACAGGGAATTAGCCCATTTTCTCACTGTAGTGTGATCTCAGATTTGGTATATATAAGTTACAGGGGGTGTGTGGGGTGCAGGGGGCTTGCCTCCTGCAAAATAGCAAAATACATGTTCTGTTGACTATGGAATGTCACTGTATGTGAAGGTGCATAGCATGGGTAACTGACATCACCTCCTGCTATGTCAAATACCTCCTGCTATGTCAAATACATCAAACTACGAATGTCAGTGTATTCAGTTTTGACCTGGCCAGAATTTCACTGTTCTGGATTCAGAATTAAAGATCGAGCATGTGACAGGTCAACCCATGCAGTTTCCAGGTTTCGACAGTAAACCAAAATGTTGTATATAGGTTGCTATTAGCTTCATAGAGCTACCACAAGCCTAGGAAAAGAAAAGGGAATGAAAAGAGGATAGGCTGTGCAATAACTACCCAGCAAGAAGGGCAATAAAGAAAGCATGTCACCTTCTTCCTAAATTGACAAAAACAAAACAAACAACAACAAAAATAACCTAATGAACAGCAAAAGCATCAAAATAAATAAATAAATACAGTTTTTCATAACAGACTATTAATTCTAAGTAGCAAGAACCATGGTGCCTTTATTTATGGCAGGCAATGGTTTTAAAAAGGAGGCTAAATCAAGACTGAATAGATTCTACCCCATGTCCAAGAAATGGACTCAATCTACTCTAAACCAAATGGAATCTGTACCCACTAAGTCCTCTGGTTAATAAACTGGAAACGCAAAAAATGTGCAACTGAAGAAAAAAAAATGATTCAAGCTCTTCAGGGCCCCAAGTTTGACAGCTCCCACATGATATAACCTGGGAGTGCTATATGCCCAGGCAACTATCAAATTGAGGTAAAATTGTAAAATACATAAGAGTGCTCTCAAAATATTCTAGAGTAGTCCACACTTGGGAGTTTAACATAAATTATTATCACCTAAGTAAATAATTACACTATGAACTTGACCTAACTTGTAAGACAATGTTCTATAAATTCAACAAAAGGTGGTTCCATAACATACTGCCAATACTTTTTCAGGTTATACTGAAATCAAGGATCCAAACCATTAAGTCAACTTCTTTAGTGAGCTTTCACTCTGCTGGCTGTCCTAACCACAAACAAATGGCCAGTAATAAGAATGTGTAGTTTATCTGTAAAAAGGGCAATTAAAGCAACTCTAACTATACTAGGTGCATCATTCTTAAATCAAGAGGATGTAATATAATGAACAATATTGCCAGATGATGAATGTTTATCTTGCTTAAGAAGGCTCAAATAATAACATTTAAAAGACCTGATGGTCATTCCATGAGGTTTTCTGGGGCCCCCAGAATATGTTCAGAAAAAACTGAAAGATCAATATGCAAGTAGTGCAGCACTCATAATCATAACAGAGATTGAATCCAAATAGACTTAGAAGACCTGCTCTTCAAGAATTTCCCTGTCAGATTGAAAACTCACCTTCTTGTTTCTGAGATCAACTTGTCATAGCACCTTTGTCACCCAATCAATGTAAATTCAAGAAATGTTATATCTAATTTTTTTCTTTCAGCAGACCAGGAGGAAGGCCAAGGAATTGAAAACCAATGTCCATTAGAATATGTCCCTATGCCAAAACTTCCTGCTGCATCTGTAAACAACTGTATCTGATCAACTGAGACCTGGTTGCCCTGTCAAAATATCATATGATAACAATATAGATCACAGATGCAGGTCTGCTTTAAATCACTTAGTGAGCCTGAACTAATGAAAAATTTAATGGTGACTGCAACAAATTAGCATTGAATGTGTAAACATTCTACTAGGAGCTTTAGCTCAACAACCTATGTTTAAGAGACTTAAGAGTTCTATAGCACTTTGTATGCTTTTTTTTAAACAGATGAAACAGACACAATTTCTTTGATGGACAATCTTAAATGGTCCAACTCATCTGGCTGCAATCTGAATGAATAAGAAGGCACATCCAATTCAATTTCCAGGAATGCAAGATACTTAATTGGGGCCTTCAATTTCTTTTTCATGAGCAAGGGGTACACACAACTGATATCACAAATCCTGGAAAATCTTCAAAACTGATAATGTCTCTTGTACCCTCAAAGATTCATCAATATAAATGTACAGCTCTCCAACACTGCTGTAAAGCTGCAGTAAATTTTTCAAACCTTACACAATTTTCACTGCATAGCCCATGGACATGGTCTTATTGAACTAATACTTAACCTTCAAAAAAGCATGCCCAAAAGCTGCAGTCATGGACAGAGATGGAAGGAGATGAAAATCTCAGGGCAGGGTGAGACTGAAAAGGGCCTGCAGTTCTTCCTCCCCCAATCTCTTTAAATAAAAATGTAAACTCTATTCTGTCATTACCTTGGAAAGATTTTAGATTCTTATAAAAATAAAATCAGGAGAAGCCACTGATTTTATGGGAAGTCTTGAACTGAAATCCTGGTTGAATTGATGAACAGCTTGTAATCTGGATAGTCTTTGAAAACTTTTGCAAATATCTCAGTCTTCATAGTAGAATGATTTACAAACTTCATATCAAAGGCCACAAAATGAATTAATTCCTCTAAAGCCAGAAACAAGGCTTTACCTTATTCACCTTGATGTGGTCCTGCCTTATCTACCCTCAAGTATATTAACTTCTGCTTGGGCTTTAGAGTCAGTCCTCAGAAAACAAGTTACAGGTGTATGTCCTCCATCACAATGAGAACAGACATTGGAGAATCTACAAGTTGGCCAAGCAAAATGCCTTTGTTTACTGCTTATGTGGATTCAAATGTTGTCCCTGATGAACTGACAGCCGTATGATTTAATGTAGTAGACCAGTCAGTCATGACCCTGAACCATAAGTCTGCCTGCTGTTGCCCTTATTTCAGATCTGTGTTAAGCACCTTGATTTTTATAAATGTTTTATCATACCAACACCAAGCTAGGCTTTCTTTCAGGTAATACACCTTCCTGATTATTAAAAATGCTGCAAAGTAATAAAGCTAGAAAAAGATTCTTCTCAAAGATCAGTGCCTTGAAATGTACAGAGTCAAATACCCAGTTGTTGCATGATTTTGTCATAAATTTGGTAGCTGGGTGCATGTCCCTGGTCCTTCAGCATACAGAATCCTTTGAATCCCAATGGCATCATTTAGATATAAAATATCTGTGTAAGCACCCCAACAATATTTTCCCTAAATGAAGAAGAAAAATGGCACATAAATGTTGAACATTGTCTTTTTGTACTACAAAAAGGGGCTTGCGCTATGCTTATTTTTATTCTTATTAGACCTTCACGGATCAATTCTAACAATATTGATAGCCTCACTAAAAATGGTATGTTAGGAAACTGCATGTGACTTATAACCAAAACTTTCTCATTTATACCCTGTGTTTCATTTTGAACCTTACTCTTAGGTGGTAAACCCTTGTCAGACCCTAGGCCAAGTAGTGTTGCTCTCCATTCCTGGCCAAGCGCTTAATAACGTTGTTAAATATTTATCTACACTCTGTATCTGCAGTGCAGTCAACTCTGGCTGACTTGACTGATGAGGAATATCTGGCGGAGTTGAAATGGGCCACTCTTTTTGAGAAAGAGCTGGACAATGTTTCTTAGAATTTTTTCTGGGGTTTTTTTTTGTGTGCTGGCTTCTTGTGTGACCCTACTTTATTTAATATCTGATGATTGTCCTTTTGATTTATGATGTTTTTCCATTCCTTGTGCATTTTTGAAGAGATGCCATATTCCAACAATGAAAAAAATAACAATTAGAAAGGAAATATATATATATATATATATATATATATATATATATATATGTATATATGTGTGTGTGTGTGTGTGTGTGTGTGTGTGTGTTTATATATATATATATATATATATATATATATATATATATATATATATGTATATACATATATATATATATATATATATATATATATATATATATATATATATATATATATATATATATATATATATATATATATATATATATATCTGTATCGATATCTATCTATCTATCAATCTATTCATACATATGGGTTTTATGGAGTTACTTGACAACAATTACGTTTACAAAATGACTAATTAAGCAAATGGGTGCAAGAACAATTGAAATTAAGCAAAATGATGATATATGTAGGGCCGGATTTCTTAAAAATCATGGAAGCTATTTGCAGATTTGCAGACAGCACTGCACACTGAAGAAAGACTTCAGTGCACCTGCTGTGGACACAATTTCAAAAGACACTCTGAAGGCAGCCTGAGTACTTAAGTATTCAATGTAGGATAATTAGTGTTTCTGCACACACCGGTCTGCTTCCAAAACACATTTGCACACACAACTAAACTTAAATTTGACAAAGAGCCATGCTGACCCTTTTTCTGAAATCCTGACTGTATGTTTTACAGACCCCAAGGAATTCAAGTAAATACTACCGATTATGGCAAAAATCCATAGCAAATCATCGAAAAATGTATAAAAATGCAACCTGTTGTTAATGAACTGCAGCAGGTTGCAGTTTTACAACCTAGAAGGCAGCCAGCTAGAGTGAGAGCAAGGCTGTAAATAATCCACTTGTCAGACCAGCAAATAATTGACAGATATTGACTATACAGGCAACTGATGCCAGCTGTCTGCACGTGTGTCCCACATCTTGTGAGGAAACCACATCCCCCTTGAAACCAAAGTGCATCTCAATCTGGCTGTACTTGCATCTAGGACATTCCAGAGACACAAGGGGGATGTTATGTGAGTATCACAGCTGCCAATTGTATCCTGGCTAAATTCTGGAAGCAATATGTAGCAAGGTGGATAAATACATACACTTCCTATAAACCTCCATAGAGCAGAGAACTGTAATGCACTAGTTTTACAGCATCACAACCTTGCTCCATGTACTTGATGTGATAGATTACACACACACACACACACACACATACACACACACACACACACACACACACACACACACACACACACACACACACACACACACACACACTTATCAAGACACAAGTACATCCTGAAGTAGGCCAATACATAAACAGAAAGGGCTTTCCATCCATCAACTGCCAAGATGTGTGTGCAGCAGATGGCAACATGGCAGCATTCAAGAAAGATGAAATAACTAAGGGTCTACTAGTAGGTATGTACAGGAGCAGAGTTAGGATAGAAGCAAAGGATAACTCTCATTACAATATCTATCCTGACCATGTGTTTCCATGCCCCACAACGAGTGATTGTGGTCACTCACTTGAGCCGTGGGTAATGACACCATACCATGAGCCATCAAATCGTTTACAGGAGGCCTACAATACAGCACACAGAACAGTCAGAAACACCATAGAGGATGTGTTTGGTGTATTGAAAGCTAGATTCAGATGTTTGGACACAGCTGGGGGATCACTGCAATACATACCTGAGAAGGCAGCACAGATGATAATGGTTTATGCCATGTGGCACGATATGCTAACTATTGCACATGGCAGTCTTCTAGCTGTTGGTGTGGATGAACTACCCCAAGAACCACAGATATCTGTAGAGGACATCCTACAGGAATTGGAGAAGGAGCAATAGGACATAGGGGACAGGAATCACAGGAATAAGCAACCTAGGGTGCGACCACAAGTGCAGGCCCAGGCAACATGGCAGTGTCTGACCAACATCTTTGTGTCAAGCCACATGTGCATTAGTACACAGATTAAATGCTGATATTAAGATGTTGCCCCACCACAGCAGCACAGATTGCATTTAATGGCAATTGCCAACTAGATGTACACACTGAGCATCACACATAACACCATAATCATAACATATTACAACATGAACATATGCAAATGTGTCACAACAGGGATCATCAGCTCAAGGCACAACTGAAACAGGTATGTATACACACTCAGATTGTCATATCACTGTATGGAAAACAGTAAGGGACACATATCAGTTCTACACATTCCTATTTCTACAATATAATAACATGAAAAAGAGAAAGCACACAAGACATAATGCAGACATTTTAATATCAGAAGACACATACCACAGTAAAGTGGTAATTCAATAATATGTGCTGGCTATGTGTGCTACACTGCTGGACACATTCTAGCACAGTCTAGAGTGACCTTTCTGATGTCTTGCACCACTCTCTGCTCTGCCCCAACCATATAAAGACAGATGATGCCCTGGTTGCTCCACAGAGGAGAAGGATGGGGTTAAATACAATGTTGAGATGAGCAACTATGACTGAAAGGTAAAGACCTTTTGACTGGCGGTACCACAGCAGATGGGTCAGAAGTTGAATTTTGTGCAAACTGGACCACAGGCAATGATTCTCTATGGCCAGTGATGGTTCTGCAGACAGATTGACTGCCTCTCCCATGTTGTAATCTGCTGATCATAGTCAGGGAATACAGAATCCTACTGGTAGTGTGACACTGCTGCAGTACCATAGAGACCAGGGTTTCTACCAACCATTCCACAGCTAGCAGACTCTCATTCTGAGCAGCCAATGAAGCCATTATCTCACATGTCTCTACTCTTGCCCTTCATGTATGAGATGTAGCTGGTGTGCCACACAATCTGTGGCATGTGCAAGTGTATGGACGTCTAACTGATGCCATTGCTGTGATCATTCATTTGCCTGCAGCAAGAGGCTGACAACCTCTAACACCTGTCCATGAACAGCATCTGCTAGCCTACTTCTACTGATATGCCCTGTTGCTTATTGCTGTGTGGAACTGCTATCAGTATCAGTCTTAACTGGGGTCTGTTTGTCAAATGCCTCATCCTGTAAAACATTCATTGTGCCTGCATAGTCTGAATGACTAGACAAGTTGGTCTCCAAATCTGAGGCTCCAGCTGCAGCAACATCATTGTCAACCTCATGGATAGACTACAAACATCTCAAGGTCCTGTGTGCCAGAGGTCATACTATCATGCTAAGACACATCATGAACAACATCATGATCACTAGATGGGCTGCTGGATGATACAGGCAGTTGATTTGCTACAAGATACAAAGACACAGATCAGGAGAATGTGCTTAGATTCCATTATAGATGTCATCAAAGACATATGACATATATATCTCACTGAAATGTTACAAATAATAGTGACTTTACATGAGGTCTACTGTATGTATATTTCTTGGAATCTACATATATGAGGTATATAATTTGGATACAAGTCCAATATACATGGCATATGTGAGGAATACAAAAAAAAACACACACCTGACAACACTTCATTGGAAGATGGTGATGCTGAAGAGGGATGAACTTCAACTATTGTAGGGAAAAAACAGCGTTAGTGATCACATCATTGACATCATTAACCAGATGAACACAGTTAAAACATACAGAAGGTTTGACATACATATACCACTCATATGTGCACTCAATGACATTGATACAAAATAGCCTATCAATGGGAGAAGGACACAGTATTAATGGAGGACAACTACAGGATTAACAAAAATGGCAGGTATGACACATAGTTAATGGCATACTAGTGAAAGACTACTGCTCTGTGGATGTTATGGGTTGTACTGTGACTCCTGCAGTGGGAAAGTAAAGAGAAAGGCAGCACAGTCAAGTATTTAGCAAAAAAGAATACTGACAGCATCACAAATACGATACAGTAACATGGGCTCCAAATACACATGTGATATATGCTGCAACTGTAGAACAGCTGTGCCTGTGATGAAAAATATTGACATAAATGTCATGACTCACGTGTGCTACCCATTAATGCAAGCAATGACAATTTTGCTGTAACATATCTGGTCTGGCTGCAAATGAACATGCATAGCTTGGGCCTCCACTGGATATAATTGTAGAGTACAATGTTAGGTAAATATGACAGTAAACAGCAATGCTGTGAAATGAGGCTGTGGCAATGAGAAGACAATGGTCACAGTAACAGTATGGAGACACTGATCTGCTGATCCCTGGTTTAGTCCTGAAGTAGATGGACATCTTAAAAATTATGAAAACAGCATTACAAATGTTGTTTGGAGTGCTTGTATCAATATATGTCATTAGACTTACATTCAACATACTCACCCTGTGTGGATTCATGTTCATAGATCAACTCTGTTGCTGTAAATCAAAAACAACAATACATTAATATGCAAGCTACAACAATATGCAACGATTGTCTGAATGCATACCCATGTAAGGAAAGAAAGACACACATATCTGGCCTGAAACTTCAGCTTCAATCCCATCACTGAGGATGCATTGCTCCCCTCTTGCTGCATGTAGTGAGGCTAGAAATATTGTGATATCACTGGAGCAGTCAATGGTGGTCGTCCCCTGGTGGCATCCCTTGATCTCTCATAACATCTCACTCTGCTGGCTGCACAAAGGATCATGTCCGAGCAGAGTCATCGACAGGCATCACTGGATTGGTTGTGGCCTCCATCTGCATTGATCATGCTGGTCCAGATTTTGAGTCTCCAAACCATATTACCTGAATGGCCTAGAAGTATATGTTCCTATTGCTAAAGAGCATCGATAATGATGTCATTTTCCTAGGGAGAGAAGATGTCACCCCTATGATGGCTGGCCATCTGAAAGACAATTCTATGCAAATGATAATATTCTCATATGAACTCATTTATGCATTAGATTCTGTGAGCAGCATATGTCAACATAAACATTATGCATTCCTGGGCAATGCAAAGGTCTGTATAACATAGTCTGTGGTCAGTACTGACATATAAAAAGTAACAATGCCTTCATGTATAATGTTTGTAAAATCAATATAACTTGTAATATCTTTGCAGTTCATGAGTGGAATTAGAACCCCTCAAACTACATACATGTGGAGTGGAGCTCCAAAGACAACAGCATGATGCCAAAGGAACCTGCTTGTGTTTTACATTAAACTACTACAGCAAGTAACAACTGAACAACTTAGGGAAAGTGTTGGAATACCTCAAGATCTGTAGGCAGGTCGCAGACAGTACACATCCTTATTATACTGAGCCAGTAGTGATAGCACATTTCTTAAGAAGCATCATTGAATAAATATCCATAACAGCAACAGCATATATTTCTAACAGCTTTCTTAGGAACCATGAATTAAGAAATATCCATATCAACATTTCATACTAAATATTGATCATGTTGGAATCCATTGATTTCCAGAGTTACACCACTGAGTGCAAGGAATTACCAGTAAGAATTGTGATTGATCCCTAAATCTATCCGAATACACTGTTCACATTTGCAATGTAATTCTGACTGTACAACTGCATATGGGAATGAAATCAATTACTTAAAATTGCAGCACTTATATGCATAAAGTCAATCAAACATCAGTGCAATAACTTACAGTAAGTTCTGTTAAAGCTCACATTTGAGTAAAAATGAATTTAAATAAGTTCCTTTTGAGAATGCTGACTTTAACATATGTAATAATCACCAAAACAGATATGCTACCAATTGTCAATGTCCCTCTCATTCCGAATTACAGAAAGAAAGAGCACCTAATGTGTATCCAACTTTAAGTACCATCTGCACTATACATAATTAATGAGGTTCATTAAAATTCCAGGTTTTGGAATCCCATTTTTGTACCTCTGAGTAAAACTGGCTACATGCAACGTTGACACCTAGGTGCACTGAGCAAGTACCCAGTAGGTATTGATAAACAGTACCATGTGAGGCATGTGCCTGTTATCTTCCAATGATCTGCTAAAATTACAGCAGCACCACTTTCAAATAATTATTTTGATACATTTACAGATCAGACCATTGCTAATTGCAAACTGAGTGGGACCTCAGTGAGCATTTTTCTGTTTTTGCATTTTTCAGCTATTTTCAATTGGAGGATCATGATGGCTACTTCAAGGAGACTGAGATGTGTCCATGCACCGAATTGGACAAAGGAGGAGACCACCCAGGTGTTAACCTTGTATACTGCAGTGGAGCATTAGATAAGAGTCAGGCCATGGAACTTTGCGATTATAGACATATGGAACCAGATTTCATGGGAACACCAAAGACATACAAGGATCTATCACAATGGAGTACAGGTTCACCACGACTATGAGAACCTGCAGTGGAGGAACGTGCAGAAGCTCTGACAGAGGGTTGCCAAGATTTCCACACAGCTGTTGAATCCCAAAAGTAAGTGTGACTATCCTATATATACCTGAGTATTCCTACAGAAATTAAATATATATTTGTGTCCCATATATAGGATTTTTTGGAACCATTAACTAGCTGTTGTGACAATTTAATTTATGGGATAATTAATTGGACATTTTAACTGCTGTTCCTTTAAGTATTTGTTCAATTCCCATGCTGTTCATGTCTTTAATAATGTTTATAATATCCATAATTATGACCTTTGTAGATGTACGTACATTTTACAACATATAACATCATTTCACACATCCACTGTCCTTGTGCATCACGAACGTCTATAGCGCCTAGGCCGCAGATGGCTACGCTTCGTAGTTTTCCATTATAGTACCACAGTATCTCCTACTGCATTGTTATATGTCAGAATAAAAACCCACAAATGGCATCTTTAATTCATTCCTACTAATAAAGTAAACATGCTACCATGTTAATTTAAGCCAAAAGTAATGCCTGTCCGACTGCTTACACATATATTTTCAGTTATGTATTGATAGCTGTTACAACTTTACAATAAAATTTCCAATAAGTGTTTCAGTTACTGTATTCCTCTGTTCTCCACAAGAATTTGAATAAACACCTGCAGTACCTGTTTTTTGACAGGAAACACCTGCAATCTGTTAGCTTGGCTTGTAAGGAAACCAACCAGCGTGTCTTCATTTTGGCGTGCTGTAGGTTCCAATCCACATAGGGGGAAACATTTCTGAAATTGTTATCTTGGTTTAATTCACCCATAGCATTTCTTTTAAGGAGCATATTCCACTAATTGATATTAGAAATTATGTTGGACAAGGTTACGAATTACTGAGTTAGTCATCAAATTCCTAAGAATATGCCTGTAATCTGTAATGCTCTACTACAAACTGTTACATGTCTGACTAATGCTGTTGTTAATATTGTATAGTTTCTAAAAGTGTTACCAAGTTCTGTTTTATCATTAATTATACATTCATTTCAAAAACATCGTCCTCATCTTTTGAGGGAGTATGATGGGCAGACACAGTTGAAATGCAGGACATGGGAGATGTATGTATTTTCTTGGTGGTGTGGTTTGCCATTTAATATCATGGTCCCTTATGTACAGCAGCTTATTTGGTTCTGTTCACATAAACTCTATAATACATGACACTGTCCCACTGTCTGAGGAATGAATGTTTTTAATGTTTCTGACACAATGCTGACATGAATGAAGTTTTACAAACTCTTTACCTACATCACAAGCACATGTTCATAGTTTGAAATCCTAATCAAGACCCATATTTGTAGGCTATCCCTGCATCCAGGTGATGTCATAAAGCCAAGTATTTTCATTGCATTCATAACATGCACTTCAATTAAGATAGATTAGCTAGGCAGGTGCCTCTCAAGTTTAAAGTTTGAATGTACATTGTAATTTTAGGTTTGAATTTCATGAGTGCTAGTCTGTGTTCAAAGATGTTAAAACCTGTATGTAACACTGAAAAATATGGGTGTTGATTTCCTAGCATCCTTCAGGAAAATGTTGCCTAGAAACTGTTCTGAGCAATGTATATCACTGTTATGTGAGGAATATATCATTCTAAGTTGTCGATGCACAGACTTGAATAGCGGTGAAGGGAGAGAGGTGTGTGGATTCCTTTTTCAGTTTTATGAAATTAAAAGCATCTGATCCTTTTTACAGGCCTGTATTTTCCATATTGACATCTAAGTTGCTTAGAATGTAGGAAAATCCAACATGCATTAGTAAGTTAAGCATAGGCACCAGAAGCTGTTGATGACTTGGGGGGGGGGGGGGGGGGGCAGAGGGTGACAGGAGCACTTAGTGAAATAAAAATGGCAACTTTTTAAAACTATTTGCCACCACAACATAGGTTCACTTAGAAGACATTTCAAGCTTTCCATTTTGGTGCTTGAATTAATTTCCTGATTGGTCTTACCTATCCCATGGCTGATAATTTTACAGTAGCCCTAGTGAGAATAACTGTGATCATACCATAGATAATTTGAGGGGACCCGTGTAAGGGATGCAGAATTTAGGAACTGCCTTTATCCATTAGTGGCATGAGGGGCAATCCTGGAGTACATTTTCTATTACCCATCCTTAGATCCAAGTTGCATTTGAATATGGACAGGGATGAGGTTTGTTTTACTTGAATGGATAGACTGTAACCCCCTGTTGCTCCAGCAGTAGCCCCCTCCCCAGCCACTCCAGTGCTCAATTACTTGGCTATTTCTCCTCAGTTACCATAAACACTATTCAAACCTGTCAGCATGCATACTGTTTTCTTATTTACTTCTACAATGTTTACAGACATTGAAATAAAATAGCACAAACACTGAGCCATTTGCTAAACAGACAATATACACACAATCCAGCAGCATACACACACACACACACACACACACACACACACACACACACACACACACACACACACACACACACACAAAACCCAGCAGCAGCATATCCACACACACACACACACACACACACACACACACACACACACACACACACACACACACACACACACACACAAAACCCAGCAGCAGCATATCCACACACACACACACACACACACACACACACACACACACACACACACACACACACACACACACACACACACACACACACACACACACACACACACACAACCCAGCAGCAGCATATCAACATACGCCCACACACACACACACACACACACACACACACACACACACACACACACACACACACACACACACACACACACACACACACACAAAACCAGCAGCAGCATATCCACACACACACACACACACACACACACACACACACACACACACACACACACAACCCAGCAGCAGCATACACACACACACACACACACACACACAAACACACACACACACACACACACACACACACACACACACACACACACACACACACACACACACACACACACACACACACACACACACACACACACACACACACACACACACACACACACACACACACACACACACACACACAAAACCCAGCAGCAGCATATCCACACACACACACACACACACACACACACACACACACACACACACACACACACATATCCAGCAATCCAGAAGCTGCATATCCACATGAAACATGACAAAACTACCCAGCAGCATATATTAGAAAACTCTCCAGAAAGGCTTGCCTGAGACACAGGTAAGAACTCAGTTCAAAAAATCAGCACACTCAAAATGCAACTGCAGTAAACAGCTTATGCCAGGCACAAAAAACTTAACTGTATTTGTTTATTACCTAGATCACAGATAAGAACTGCTGTATCACTCTGTCGTTCTCCCACACCCTTAATTCCAATGCAGAGAAAGTTTTAAAACCCCATTAAAAACTTTTTGCTACAGCAAATACTTGCCATCCCATATTAATTAAAGTGCCCCTCTACCGTGCAGAACTTGCTTATTCAAATCCCACCCCTGCCTCACACTCATGGTTCCAGATCGGGCAGTGACTTCCGAATGTGTAAAAGAGTCCTTTTCACCTCTGTACTACTGGGTATTTTTTATTACATCTATTTTGGACTGTCCCATAAGTTTCACTAAATGTATATCCTTTCATAACTTAGGTGTAGTGATAAAAGGACAAAATATTGGGATCGGGTGTTGAATAAATTGTGCTGGTTTCTCCTAAAACAGTTAACTTTAAACTGCTGGTTATCTGCTTTGTTTGATGTTTAGTACCACGGGAAAATCTAGTACGAAGTTGTGCTGTGACACGGACTCCTGTGTGTTTTGTTTAACACACACGACTTCTGTCTTTAATAGCATGTTTCAGTGTATGTGCTTGAACTTGCTGTCTAAAATATTTGGGGGGGGGTCATAACCTTTTGGTAATTTTTATTTGTTGTCAAGTAACTGGGTAAAACTTGCAGCAGCTGCATTAATATTGTTCACACAAACTGGACGGGTTTTTGTTTTGTTTAGAAGAATTAATAGAGAGACAACAGTATTGCTTATAATTCTGATGTTTCTCTGAAAATAGCAATTGCAAATTACTCTTATAAAATACCTAGTGTAGCAGCATATATCAGAAACACGATCTCTCCTTATCTGCAAGTATGCCGGGGGCCAAAGGAAAAGCTGTGCCTGAAACACTCTCCTTAAGAGCGAGCTGCATCTTGGGCAACAACAAAGTTTAAAATTTCACGCCTAAGTATGGACTCTAAACACGACGCATGCATGGGCATGGGTCCTCCTTAAAGACACCACTGACATAAATTTACATTGCCACCACTGTTTTTTTTTGTTAATTTTTTTTTGTTTTATGTTGAAGCTGTCATGGGGGCTAAACAAAATGGTCTATTGGTCTTGTAAAAGTGTGGGGGGGGGGGTGCTACCCCTCACTCAATGGTTCCGGTGCTCATGAAGTTAAGTGAAATTGTCATACTATAGTTGTGTTTGCAACTGTGATTGAAATCCAAAAATGTTGACCTATCATGTAGCATTAACTCATTGCCTTGGCGCACAGTATTTGAATTGTACTCCACAACCTCAATAACAGTTGGGTTGTTATATCTGTCATACATTTTGCAGTCACTTTACATGCAAGTCTTATTGTTTGATAGCTGGTTATGATGTATGTTTTGACATGCTTATTTTGTGTGCGCATCTATGTTTTTCAGTGACTGAGCTGTTATGTAAGCCTGCTTATTCACAGATTGACTACATGCCTGCTCTGTCAGTGTTTGCAGTATTGTCAGCATACTGTGTGATATGCCATCCGATTCAACATTGGTATTGCATTTCCCCTTGTTAAAACACAGTTGTAGACTAGGTTTACTGAAAGATGAACAGGCAGACATTTTCTTTTGCAGCAACTCATAATCAGCATGCCCTGTAGTTCAACACTGGGCTGCTTCTGCCTATAACACCTTATGTGTTTTTGTTAAAACTCAGTTATAGCCACATTTCCTAACACGTGCAGGTAGACATTTCTTTGCAACAGTTCATAATCAACAAGCATCATCAAGATATTTGCATTTTGCAGGCTATTGGTTGCTAGTAATTTTAGGTAGATAATGCATACAGTTGTACAATCACAATACTGTTAGTGCAACCAATATTTCATTGTCACATATCACAGGCCATGGTGATTGAACATATAAAATATGTGTTAATAGTTGTCTTCATTATATTGATATGCGTTCAGCCAATTCTCACGCTGCTTAGCTCAAATGTTTGTCACATGGTTTGCCTATTTTCCACGATATTGTCATATCGCTTTCTCCTCACTTTAACAATGATACCTGGTGGCTGTTCATATGAATCATTAAATGCAGACAGTACAATCTCCACATTTGAACATTCATACATTTTTACAATGCTAATGACCCAAGTGTATGTCTCTAAGCTTATGAAAGTTTTCACAAAAGAATGATGACACCCTGTTTATGAATAGGATGGCAAGGGGCATGCATTTTTAAGATACCTCTATTCATAATAGACATATGTGTCAGTCCCCATGTAAATTTTCATATTAAGTTCTACTATGATCTTCATAGGAATGTTATGCATGATAGACATTTGCTTTCATTTCTGCTGTGTTTTGCAATTCCTCTTGTCAGAGCATGGGACCCGTGGACATTCCCATATCAGATGAGGATGAGCACATGCCAGAACACTGCTAGAGTCTTTAGATGATAATGGTGACAGCGATGATGGAGAAGCTGGACCCCCATCTGCCCAACTGACTATGTTTGCTGTACCCTTGAAGGAGATGATGCCGGGACAGGAACAGAAATGATTACTGGGAGGAGATCTTGGAAGCTGTGACTGATGTGTTCTGAACACAGATGCGGGACATGATGGGGACATTCTTACTGGATTTTGTATGGGCAATATGCAATTTGTTCAGGGAACTAATCTGTGAGGTCATTCATGAATCTCAACTGCATCAGCCTGGTCCCTCTGGCCTGAAAATGTTGTCATTGTACTCCACTTATGTTATGATGCCAACATCCAAATTGCCATATAATTGATTGGACTATATATGCACTCTTGTGCATGTATACCATGTAACTATCATGCTTACGTGTTATCATTGCATGACATTTACTTCTGTTTCAATGTGTACATGACACACATTACACTTTTCTCCCACACTCAGCTGTCCATGCATTGTGGCAGTGAACCTGCAGCTAGTGCTACAAGATGTAGTCTGTAAACATGTGTTTCACTGAATGCAAATGACAGACAGCATATGATGCCCATAGTTCAGCACTAACACCATGGTATAGTTTGGAATTGTGTATTGCCAGATCATGTATTTGCAACAGAAGGATATGCCATTCCCCATGTGTTTTGGATGACAGTTTTCATGATGTCCCACTGGCATAATGGGGTGTTGTGTACCATGGATTGGTAATACTGATGTCATGTAGGATCATATACAAGTGTATCATATCTGTATGCAGTTCTCATTTTCTTCCTGCAGTGGTACAGATCATTTATTCTTTATCAGTGTATTACGCCTTGTTTGCCATGTCTTAAATGTCAACATCCATTACTTATTCAAAAAAGTTCACAACTTTCTGCAAATAGTTGTACACATTATCTGATTGTACATTCATTTGCACATAGTCATATTCATACTGACACACAATTGTACCTTAGACATGTAAACATTCAGTGACTTACCACTGATGTGCTTTACCGATGCTCACTGGAGTGTCCTCTGCTCCACCTGCATTTGTTCAGTCAACATTTGCATGATAGTATATGTGTATGTGCTTGAACATTTCAGCTTGGTTACTTATGCATATTGATGTTACATGACTGCACAGCGTATGTGTGTTTTATTCATGATCTGTTGTGCAGACATCACAAATCATTCTGCCCATGTGACACACAATTTTCCATTTGATCAAATATATTTTGGTTTAGCTTCTACAGCATCCCGTGTGCTGCACACATGCATTTGCTGCGTGTCAACTTACCTTGCTGTGCCTTTCTCTGATTGAGCCCAGGTTGTCCGCCTCTCTTTCACCTTCATATTTTCACATTATATTTTGCCTTTATCTTTACCTTGTTGCAATTGTTGACCTTTGCCATATATAAGTTTGTTGACAAGGTGCACATGCACTGAATATATGGCCATTTTAAGATGTAGGACATCTGCAGATGTCACCATCTACTGATTGCAATACATCCTTATTCTCATTATACTTGTGTGTTAATCAGTGTACTTTGTTGACATCCATGTGTGCAAGCTGATATAGTTGTTAAGCTGTAGTGTTATATTTTTGGAGATATTCTTACATGCCATAGGTATGTGTAGGTGTATTGACCTTGATTTAATGTATGTTCCATTTAGGCTACTGACAGTAATACATATACATCTACACCTGCGCGCTGCCTTTGACATGGCATATGTGTGTGACATATACACAGTCTATTACATGTTTGTTTGGGTTGTGTACACTTACTTGTGTCTCATTTTGTTGCTTTTCTGCAGTACTTCTGTTTGGCACTGTGCTCGGTTGTTTGTCTTTCACGTGCATGGTTGTGGGTTTGTTTCTATTCTCTGCTGCAGTTATCTTGCATTGTTAGACCTGCATTTGCTCATCTGTGATGTTGTTTGGATTGTATCTGCACTGCTGATAGATTACTTGAATATGTGCTTATTTATCCAATCTGTACTGTGATCCTTATTTATTACCCTACAACACACATTTACCATTGGTCATACACATCCAGGTATGACTGACACAGTTTTCGACATGTCATAATGTGACAGTGCACAGGTAACTATGTTTTTCTGTATTTCACCATAGGTAGTATGCATCCCCACCCTGCTTGACAGCTTTCCAGTGCCCATGTTGTGCAGTGTGCTGTATGCGTAACTTACCTGTCCTTACTGTTTTTATTTTCAACCTTTCAATGTCCTGTACTGTGATATTTGTTCTACAGGTATACCTGTTGTGATGCGCTTCTCCTCCTTTTTCCCGATCTTTACTTTTCTTTTGATTGTTAAAAAAATGGAACCTATTCCCAACAACAACAACAAAAAATGTGTATGCCATTCTGAGTTTTTTTCAGTTTTTACTATTCTAACAACCCTCTTGTGTGTCCCTCTTCTTCACCCATACCCCACATATTATTTTCTATCTACCACTTTCCTTGGGTGTGTGCATCACTTGTTTTTCCCACACAAGTCCCTAACCCATTGTTTGCAAATGTTAGCTGTGCTGAGGTGGCTATGATTGCTTTTTGCCTTTAATTTCTTTATTAGAAATTTTACTGATTCAGTCAGAATCCATAAGTTCAAACAGGCATATCTCATTAGTACATGAATTACTTTGATATCCGTAGTTGTCTCTGAGCTTACTGCGCATATTGCTGATGATACATATTTCAAATGGCATTGAGCTTTGAAGCAAGTATATTTTGTTTGTAAATGAATTAGGGAAATATCCATATTCATCTGTAATGTTTCTGGATAAATATCTGAAAATATGTATTACAAATGCCATTCAGCTTACAGTGAGATAGCTGGCATGTTTCTTTCATAATATAATCAGTTATATTGCGTAGTTGTCCTTAATCTTACTGGACAGATTTTGTTATACATATATGTATGTATTTATGTATAACTATCAGAATGCTTAAACTGTGACAATTTTTCCATAACTTTGTTAATGTATGCAATGCACTTTGACAACCATTTCTGATTAATTATGGATTACTTGCAGATTTGTTAAGTGTGCCATTGTTACCTCAATACTCCCTTTCGTGCTGAGCTTTTCTGAATTTATTGTAGAATATCTACATATTTCAATGGTGTCCATAAGTTTATCACTAATGTCGGCATAACTCGCCAAAATCTGTAAACTTAATGGAATATGGACCTATATCTGCATATGTATTTGCAATGGGGGTGCTCACAGCTACTTTGCATTTTTATAAATAATATTCCTTTTAAATACATAATTGTTCACTATCAGATCCAACAAAGTGCATACTGTGTTAATTGTTAAATTACTCTTATTTGTATGTTTACTTATTAATAATCTCAAAAAATAAAGCCCTATATCTTTTGGTATCATGGTAAAAATTGATTCCACATCAAGTATCACAAACCTATATGAGGAAATGGTATTTTGGGTGGACTGGTCCAAAGATGTTTTAGGAAGTAGATGTTGTCTTTTAAGTAGTTACATGATTCAAGAAAGACTCCCCTCAAATTTGCTTCTAAGTATTTAGAAATGAGTTCAGTAATCCAACTTCTACTAGATACTGTAGGTCTTATTGGTTGTTGTTCTAGAGACTTGTGGATTTTGGGTAAATCATACTATCTAGGTATAATAGGATGAGGTATATATAAAAAAAAATAATAACTCTGTTATCATATAGCCATGTACAAACATTCCATACATATGGCTGTAATCATTTAATTAATTTCACTTATCTATTTTAATATATGTGTCAGAATCACTTAATAGGTGAAAAACAGCATTATCATATTTAATTTTATCTGTTATGATAAAAGCAACACCTTCGCCTGCATTCTTAACAACTATTTTACTTATTAACGAATCCAGTGCTGCTTGTTCATCGGTTTTTAAATTGTAATAATGAACGCTATTTTGATTCTGAAACAAATCATTGATGTCCCTCTCACATGCTTGTTGAAAAATATTCACTATGTTATTAGTAATAAACATCCCCCCTACACCCACAGGTAGGTAAGCTGGTACACTTGTGGGGAACACAAAGGGGATGCTGGGGCCTGCTGGGAAACTGGTGAACATGGCCCCACCACTAGCACTGCTATAGCAGCTACTGTACAAAATGAAAAAAAAAATGGAGAGAAATAAAACGCAAAACACAAAATAATTATAAAAGAAAGCATAGCAACAAAGGAAGAGAGGGAAGCATATTAACATAGCATACAGCTATGTAATACATGAAGTGCATTTACTGAAATGCTACATACTACTACATTAATACAGATTTAAATCAGCACAATCTTTTTATATGCAAGAATGTATGATATAACTGCCGTTATTCTACATGTGCTATCTGAAAAGGGGGTACTTAGGTAGCAGTCCAGATGTGTGCAGATGTGGTTATGACATTTATGGGAAAGAATTCTGATCTGCTTATACACTGCTGCAATTAGAACATTGAGATCCTGTGAACATGTACCATACTGTACCTATTAGGTTCATAGGTTCATACTAGGCTATCTGCCCTGGGGCAATTATAAGCCTAGCCCGATTTTGTTTGGCTTACGCCACCCCTTGATTTGAGTATACTGTGCCCTTTTTACAGTTTAGTTTACTGTGCCTCTGTTTAATAGTGACATGGAAGTAATCCCAGGAACAAACCTACGATCCCCCATCCACTCATCAAGATTCTTCTTGAAGAGATTCAATGAGATGCTCTGCCTAACATGAATTGGAATTCTATTCCAGAGCGAAGGGAGCCTCTGGGTTATGAATCTGTCCCTCCAGCAAGTCCTATTTATTTCTGTGCTGAGGTTCAAGTCCCTCAAGCGTGTGGCTCTAAGGGATTTAGATTTACTGAGGTGGAGCATGTCCATTAATTCTGGATTGGACATAGCTTTATATGCCAGGCATAGATTGCCTCGAAGTAGGTGGTATGCAACTGAGTAGAGCTGGAGTTTTTTTAACCGAGCAGCATATGGCATCTGTTTGAGTCCCTTGATCCTCTTGGTGAGGTACTTTTGGGGTCTTTCTAATTGCTGCAGGTGTCGGGTAAGGTACATCCCAAAAGGGGCATTGTATTCTATGATGGGCCTGATGAGGGATGAATAAAGGGGCACGATTACCTCTCTTGATCTAGATGTGAATCCTTTCATGATGAGATGGGCCATGTAGAAGGTCTTTCTAACCACTTTGGCAATGTGGTTGTCAAAGGAGAGATTGCTATCAACTTGGGTCCCCAGATCCCTAATTACTTTCTCTGTACTTAATGGTTTACCGCCTATGTGGTAGTTTGTGGGCACATTGTTTTTGCCAAAGGGTATGACTATACACTTTTTGGCATTTAGCTTTAGACCATGGCTCTGGCACCAGTTATCCATCTCTGTGAGACCTTTTTGAAGGATGCTTGTGTCAGCTGGAGAGTCGATTATGGTGCCCAGTTTGTAGTCATCTGCAAACTTGGTGAGCCATAGTCCTCCCACGTTGGCCTGTACCTCGGAAAAGTATATACCGAACAAGAGCAGTCCCAGGACAGAACCTTGTGGGACACCACTTGTGACTGGTTTTGAGTCTGACATGGCTCCAGCAACTCTCACTCTATGGATTCTGTCTTTGAGCCAGTTTGTGACCCATCTTGTGACATAGGGGTTTATATTTAAGCTGGATAGCTTATCTATGATGCCCGTGTGGGGTATTGTGTCAAATGCCTTTGCTAGGTCTAGATAGGCTATGTGGACTATCTTCCCTTCATCTATGGCTTTGGTGACTGTTTCAAAGAAGTCAACCAGGTTCAAAAGGCAGGATCTGCCCTTGACGAAGCTGAATTGGGTAGGATCTAGTGTCTGTAGGTCCCCGATGTCTTTGTTTATGAGCTCCATGATGATCCTCTCCATAGCCTTGCAGACTAAGCTAGTCAGGCTTATGGGGCAATAGTTTCCAGGGTCCGTGGAGGCTCCACCTTTGTGGAGTGGTGACCACTGTTGCTGTACGCCATTCTGTGGGCACATATCCTGAAGTGAGGCTGAGATTGTACAGCTGTTTTATTTGAGGGATTAGTTCTTCTTGGAGTTCATGTAGGACACAACCCGGGACACCATCTGGTCCCATGGAAGCAGTGTTTTTTGCTTTGGAGAGGGCAGCCTTCACCTGAGCATCAGAGATGTTTGGGAGGCAGCCTCCTGCCGGGATAGACACTTGCTCTTTTGGGGGGGAGGGGGTGGAGAAGTTTGCACTGAACCTGTCTGCCAGGATATTGGTGATGTCTGTGGGTTCAGTGTATTTTGTGTCATTTAGAATCAACTCAGAACAAGTCTGGGAGTTGCATCCCAGGTTCCTAACATAACTGAAAAAAGCCTTATGATTGTGTTTAGTGTCCTGTGCAATTTTTCTCTCAAAGCTGGCCTTGGAGGATTTTATGAGGGATCGTAATTTTTTGCTAGTACTGATCAGAGATGCCTTCCCTATTAGGGATTTTGCTCTATCATGTAGTATCTTCCTCCTTCTGTTGTACAGTTTATTTATGGCTGGGGTCCACCAGACTGGACGCCTGCCTTTGGATGATTGGGTCTTGGTTTTGTTTGGGATAGCTTGATCCATGCATTCCTGGAGATGTCCATAGAATGCATTTATATAGGATTCTGCAGTTTGGGCCGTAGTTTCCACTGGCCCTGGGGCCTTGAAAGATTTCACTTCAGTTTTGAGAAGTGAGAAGTTCGCTTTTGACAAGTTTTTCACTGTGGTTTTCTGGGCTGGGGGTGGGGTCGGGATGTGGATATCCAGTGAAATTAATTTATGGTCTGATCTTACCAATGAAGGATATACTTCTGGTAATGTTCAGGTCTAGTATGTTATCCCCTCTTGTGGGAGTGGTGACTAGTTGTTCCATAGCATTTGAGTTTATAATTTCCAGGAACCTTTGGGTTAAGGTGCTGGGGCTTGAGTAGTGCTCCCAGTCTATGTTTGGGTAGTTGAAGTCACCCAATATAATGGTGTTCGGAGAGATCTTCATGTTCTCCAATGTTTTCAGGAAAGCCGAGTGGGATTCCTGATTTTGAGAGGGTAGTCTGTAGGATGCTATAAACTGAAAAGCAGTTTTGCCCACTGTTAGTTGCACATGGATGGTCTCCGATACTTCATGCAATGCCACTAACCTGGAGGTGTGGATATCCTTGATAAATATGGAAAGTCCCCCTCCTTTTGTGGTTCAGTCTGGGTTTTGGGGCCGAAAAGCATGATATGAGGTATAACCTGGTAGTGCTGGGGTGCTCTCTGGAGCCTTGAACCAGGTTTATGTCACTGCACAGATATCAATGTTCTCCATACTGAGGAGAGCTTCGAGTGCGTGCATCTTGAGGTTAAGACTTCTGGCGTTTAGCAGCATTACCCTTAGTTTCTTATACCTTGTGCTGTCTATGGAGGTGGGTTTGACTTTTGAGCCTTGCCTAAAAAAGACACTATGGGGGTGGCCAGAGCCTTTGCCAGTATCCGAAAGCCCAGTGGTAACAGGTGCAAACCGTCCCTAGCGAAGCAACGTGGCTTGTCGAGCATGTCATCCCAGGCTGATAGACACTGGATCCCCTTTGAATGACACCAAACTTTTAGCCAATTGTTAAAATCGATCATTTTGTCTTTGTACTGTGGCATCATTCTAGGTGAGGGTAAGATGCTGCTCAAGGTCAGGGTCATACCAGCCTGGGCTACATGATCAGAGAGCTCCTCTATGTCTCTTTTCATGTAGTCCAGGGAGGTACGTCTCAGGTCATTCACACCAGCATGTACAATGACTGAGTCATATTTGTATTTGCTTTGGAGTGACCTGAGTGCTTGTGTTATGTGGCAGATCCTAGCGCCTGACAGGCAGCTCACTGTGACCTTCTCCTTATTCAGCCTGGTGAGTGGGACGTCAGTGTGTCTGACAATAGAGTCACCTATTACAAGAGTATCGGGTGCGTTATTCAGCCTTAAGGGCTGTGGCTGCTTGGCACACTGACTTTGTGGGCTATGTGTTGTGCGTGTTTTGTTTTGGGGTGGCATTTGCTTGGATGTCTGCTTTGGAGGTCTCTGTTGCTTAGGTAGATTTTTATTTAGAGCCTCTGAGTATGTTTTAGAGTATTTATGTGTTTGGTTCGCTGATGTGGTGGGACTATGTGATACTGGAATTGTGTTGTGTGAGGTTACCTTCTCCTCCTGACTGGTTATACCAGTTTTGAGATGAGAGAGCTCAGCCTCCAGTTTGGCTGTATAGTTGCATCTCTCACATATATTTGAACCTGTTTGGAGGAGGAGAGGGTTGTCCGTGTACATGAGACAGTTGTAACATTGCCTCAAAATTCCCAGATTCACCAGCTGGGCTGGAGCGGAAACCATTGACTGACATTTGGACATGCTAGAGTAATATAGGGAACTGAATTAAGATGGTCCAATAGGGGACAAGGTAATTGTAGAGAATATAAGAGTAAGTAGTGCTTATGGTTTAATAGTGCTAACCTGTAAGATTACTTATTTGGACCAGTTTCTGTTGCCAAAGTCTAATAGGTATACAGGAAACAAAGTGCAAAGGTCAAATACAGAAAACCTGTATAACTCTATTGCTCATATTCAGAATAACACCAACTGTACAATATATATATATATATACACTGTACACCCTAACATAGTCAGCCTTACCTATACAGGGTCACACACTCACATGCTGCTGGTAGATAGCTAATGCAGTAATTAATACTATCTTTAGATAATTGCAGTTGCAAAGAGAAATGAAAAAGACATGCGCTTGTTGTACCTAGAATGTCTTTCAATTCTCCTGTGATAAAGAGGACTATTCAGTGTGGCATCACAACCTAGAAAAAAATATGTATCATTAGGTTACATACCTATAGTACACACATTTATTATGCAGATGACTACCGATCCCTGTGCAGACTAGATAGATACAATATTATAAGATAATGTATTATATATACTATATATATATATATATATATATATATATATATATATATATATATATATATATATATATATATATATATGGGATCTGTGCAGATGTTTGAAGTTTCACTTCTTCGAACCCATTTCACCGAGTCCATTTGCTTGAAGTACTGAAACTTTGAATAAATTGTCTTCGGCAGTCACATTACAGCTCGGAATGGGAATATTCCCTTTTCCCCGCTCTAGTACGATCTCGGTGTTGGTATATTTAAGTAGGAGGGGGTGTGGGGACACAGCCCCCCACATGGGGGGTGCAGGGGGGCTTGCTGCCCTGCAAAAACATGTTTTAGTGGGGTTTTTTTGGGTCACCCGGGGAGCTAAATTTCAGTGAAAGTGCACTTTAGTTGAAGTAAACTTTCACTGAAGTGTTGGTCTCCTGCTCTATTTTGAAGAAGTGTTCTTTCAATGTAGAGCAGTAGACCCATATATATATATATATATAGATAGATATATGCAATATATAATATAATATATTTCTGGCACCCTCTTTCTACTGAATAAGAAGGTCAGGATGATGCCTCCTCAAGTTGCTATAGGTGTGCATGCACTGCTCACCAGAGTGGTGTTTACTAGTGGCATTAGACTCTGTCCTGGCAAGTCAACCACTCACAGTAGTCCCAGTGGAGCAGATAAAGGAAGATTTTGCTTTCCTTGCTGCACTACATGGGAATCCTGTGATGTGCAGTGCCCTTGGCTGCCATGGCTATTCATCAAATCTCATTCCAGAAAGTTATGGTAGGCCTCTTGCAGTCATACCCATTGACTTTTGTGGCATATGCTGCTCAATGTCCAGCATCTTAATAGTGTGAGCTGTGATGGTGTATCCATAATGTAGTGTAGAAAATTCTGGCATGGCACTGTGGTGTGATTGTATGAAAGATGGCAGAAAATATGTATACTAGGTTCTTCTTGCCTAACTTTGAGAGCAGGTAGGTTCCTTAGTGTCTTCACTGACTACAAAGGTAACATATGTTTCAGGACATCCCTGTTAGGGTCACTGATGTGATCATGCATGCATGCATGCTTAGTGTGCTTATTAGGTACTGAAAAAGATTCTCAGCATAAGGAATGATGCACAGAATCAGCAACATTCATTATGTGGTGTTCATGCAGCATAACTGCCATGCTCAGAGCCTCTTAATTATACTACATAAACCCTGGCTGCCACCATGAGACCCAATGTGATACAGAAGATTATATTGGGAATCACCCAGGCTGCAATCACAGTGCAGAAATTTTCTTTATCAGTAGCTACACTCTTTTATGAAACATGTTTGAATTTTAAACTTCTTTCAAGTACTTGCTTTGCTGTCTCCACATAAATTGTTTAATGCAAAATTGCATAGGCAATAAGAGTATTGACATGCTTGCTAACATTTACAAATCACCGCTACTTTCAAGTGGATTACTCTAAAGTTTGTCAAGCAAAAGAGGGTTATCTTGGTGCAACTGGGTGCAAGCACATGAGCAGTTCAGCATTAAAGTTCTACAGTATATATTTTGTTAATGTTACCTTGTCAAATTTAAACATAGTGCAAATGCAGTTATACAGCTGTCATTTGTGCATGCTGTTGTTGTGTGAGGCTGTGTACAGGTCATTATTTAACCTTCTTAGAGGTAGGCCCTAAGAAGGTAAATCCCAGTCCTGCACTTCTCATCATAAGTATGCTACAGTGGCAGTGTGTGGAGGAATTTTGATGGCAGGGGCGTCAGCACATCCACGTTCATATAACCGCAGGATACAGCAGCATTATGCTGCACAGGTGAATGGCAGCTGTGGTTAAGGTTCTGCTTTGGCTTAGGTATATGTAATCTGACTGCTTGGTAGTAAGTGTTCTATAGATTGTTATGCAATCCATGCACAAAAAGGATAATGTCAGTGTTTCTGGCAGAAATACACCTCTACAACACAAACACATAACAGATCTGTTTATATGCTTGAAATCCTCTGCAGCTAAAATGCATAGCTTTCTCCAGCTGAAGCAGTTACCTGTACTGTGGCAGCAGGCAATATGCCCTTACCTGCATTATGCCCATTTAGAAAACCATTGCCCTATCTGCATAGATATTCATAACAGCTGTGTATGCATACAACTCTTTGCTGTCAAAGGCATGTTATGTGGAAGGTCAGCCACTGTCAGTCAACACACAGATGTTAGTTTGCACTACAGTGTTGTTGCAGGCCATTTTTTGAACAAAATAAATGCTATCAGTAGCCAGGCCAGAAACATGAAACAGGTCAGACACAGAGCCAACAGCATGATGACTACTGCCAAGGAGCATGCTGCCCACATTTTGCAGGATCGTAGGGTAACAAGACGTGATGTGTCAGCCAAAACACCATAACAAAGATGCAATAATTCCTTGTTGCTCTGTTTTGGGGGATCTGAATCCTTAAGATACCACAGTGGTGTCCTGCAACCTTCGACACTGAAATGCAATGACAGTATGGTGTGAGAATTTCTGCTCAGGATGTGCATGCATGTAAGTATTAGATAACTGCATACTGGGTAAATGTGTACTAAGCTGTGATTACATGTACTATAAATGTTATACACAGAAACATCACAGCTACTACAACACTACCACTACAAGGAAAGGGTGATATTCCGTACTGCCTCTGTACTCATTAGTTATCATTCATTCAGTAGGATTAAAGTAATGGTAACAGATCTTATTTATTGTAGGAATTTCTCTTCAGTGTCTTCACAAGTGACATGTCAGCAGTCTGCTACACCATGGATATGCCACTGTCTGATGTTGGAGATTACTCAGACTCTGACATTGATGTCAGTTGGAATTTGGCACAGCCAGTGGGTACATGCCAGTGTTGAATACAAGCAATGTGTAGTCCATGTCCACATCCCCAGCCAGAGGGCATGTCTCTGTGCCTGAAGAACCAGCCCAGAGACACAGAAAGGTGCTGAAGGACAGGGAACTTCAGACAGGTCTATTCTAGAATTGATGTCTGCCCCTTCACTGTAGTTTTCTTTGGTTGCTGCTATTTCCATGGAGTACAGTGACAACAGTGGAGGTCTGTATTCTGGTGGACATGGATACCACTTTACCAGACCCTGCATGAGATAGTTTTTTCTCCAACCATGCAAATGTGCAAAGCTATCACAGAGGGGCAAACTTCAACACTTCATTTTTTGATGAGACGTGTCTTACAAAGTAAATTGGATGACTTGAGGAACTGCATTCTGAAGATGTTTGACCAGATGCACAATGTTCTATATGTAGAGTTTTCAACACAGGTCCCCTGTGCCCACAGGCAGCATGCCAGACATGGTTACTTAATCTCTCTCTTTCTTTGTCTTTCTCTACTGCTGAGGGCTGCGATGGAAGTGAGAGGTGAAGGACAGGCACATGTAGTGTCATTTCTTCCATCCCACTATCCAGTATGGAAGTGAGTGGGGCAACTTGACGGTTTGGATCTCATGTCACTAAGGTGAATGGTTTGAGGCATCACACACATTCATACAGCACTCTTTCCTCAAGCCAAGGGCTGGATAGTGCCTGAGACCCTCCCAGGAGAGGGTTCTCCCATGTATTAGGTTGTACGTGGACTACACATAAATCTCCTGTGGGTGTCCAGGACCTATCTTTAAGAGCTCACCACAGTACTGCAACATCTGCCGAGGTTATACACAACAGACACCCACTTACATATGTCTACAATGCCCACATCTACACACAATTATAGGAATGGTAACAGAACTTCCCTGCAGAGTGCATCTAAGACCCCAACTCCCACCCTGCAGCCCCACATCTGACACACATAACAACAAGTTAATATTATTCAAATCACCATACACACCATGCACAGATTTTCCTAAGAATGACGTGAAATGTATCATTTCCTACTTGTGCAAATTATTACTTCTGTACCTGCCCTCTCATCTCTGTTACTCCTATGCCTGATGCACAGTTTCACCATTTTGTGAATGGATGAGCACAGCCTGGGTTTCGGTTTGCATGCATCATTCTGCTTCAATCTGGCCTACGGCATACTATTCCTACTTTATCTGTCACAGTGTTCACAGCTGACATCACCACCATCTTCTCCTCATTAGGCTTCTCCTCCACAGTTTGCTGTGGTGGAACTTCATCCTTCTGAGTGTGTAGATCTTGCTGCAACAATTTTTGTAAAATTATGTTACTGAGTGTAGTATATACTGAAAATATCTTAAAACATGTGCCACGGTCACACCATATGATACTAGTGAATATATCAAGACAATGAAATTGGGTTATCAACAGGTCAAACACATACACACACTCAGTATTGCCCCTGTTTGTGATAAGGCATTGCTGTAGTCACTGTGACATGGTCTGGATATTTCTGATAGGTGCTAATCACAGCTCCAAGGCACATCAGGCAACTTCAGTAAGATGCCCCTTAGGAAAATTATCCCACATAGACTACTGATATAGGTCACATGTAATCTATATGTAGAAGTTGTAGATACTGTGTGGACAGCTTGTGGACATGTTATAGATTATATCTTGAGCATTACAACCCACCTGACAGTTGATGGAGTGGTAACGTCTGCAGTCAACACACCTTCTTCCCTGCTCATCAGGTGGAGCCTTTTACTTCTATATGAGTACAGTCTATGACCCCTTAATACATGTGGAAAATGGGCTATGTCATAAAAAGGTCCCACTGTATTGTTCCTCTCCACTGTGATATGAGTAGACCACATGTGCTTCTTCAAAGGCTGTAGCATGGAATCAAGGAACTGGTGTAGTATCCTTGAGGGACATGACTGGAATATCCCCATCATGACCACTTTTGGATGTTGAAAGGATCCTGCATCTAGTATTCTCCAAGACACATATACCTTTTTATCCACAGGGATGAATGCTTCATGTATCTCATGGACACCTTTTGCATGGTGAGTCTCTCCATACAGTAGCAGTGCACAGCATCAGTGTTGTGAAGAGTGTGAGGTTTTAGGAACAGCTGGATGACATGGCACACCTGACAGTGATAACTTGAACCATAGTAGCTGCCAGCATTGAGTACAACCTGTTGCATATTCAGGTTTACTAATTCTGTGGCCACCTCATATATTATTTTGTCATTCACTTCCTGTAACATTAGGATTTGAATATAGTCATTGAGACTATAGCTCATGCCACTGTATATAAATATGTAGACAGATAGATAAATAGAGATAGATAAATAAAGTTCCTAATATGGACCTCTGTTTTGTTGACATGCTATTGCTGACAAAACAGATGGTGGCAGGAGTGCAAAACTGACAGTCCCCAGGACTAAGTCTAATTCTTTGAGTATGTGTAAAAGCAAGTTAAGTTATGTCATCAACGTTAGCATCAGTGCCCTCAACACATTCTGCTGCCAGTGAGTTTAACTAAACTCATATCAATATGGATACACACACACACACACACACACACACACACACACACACACACACACACACACATATATATATATATATATATATATATATATATATATATATATATATAGATACATATATACATCATTAAGCCCCTTCCCATTTTTCAGACATGGGATTGGAATGTCCTTTCAAAAGTGACAATCATCTAGAGTCAGCTACTGCATATCTTTGGAATGTGGGAATAAATCAAACTTCCTGGAGAAGACTCATATGAACACAGGGAAGACACTCCACTCAGAAGGCATCCCATCTGCGAATTGAAACAGAGAACCGCTTGCTATGTGGTGACAACATTAATTGCCACTGCCACTATATTGCATATATAGGTTCATAGGTGTGTACTAGGTTAATGGCCCTGGAGCCTTTACAAGCCTAGCCTACAGAAGTGCCCTGGCATTTTGCTGCCTGATGTTATTTCCCAGTGCCTTTATCAAGTAGAGCCACTGGAGTGATCCCCGGGATGAGCTTTCTATTTCACATTCACAATAAAGATTTCTCTTGAAGAGGGCCAGTGAGATGCTCTGCTTGACATGGATGGGAAGTCTATTTCAGAGGATGGACAGTCTCTGGGTTATGAACGTGTCCCTCCAGCATGTTCTGTTGATTGTGGTAATGAGGTTGAGGTCTCTGGAGTGTGTGGTGTGGAGGGATTGGGATTTCTTTAGATGCAGCATTTCTAACAGAGCTGGGTCAGACATGGCTTTGTAAGTCAAGCAGAGATCACATCTTAGTAGACAAGATGAGACAAAGAATAGCTAAAGTTTTTTGAGGCTATCCATGTAGGACATGTGTTTAAGACCTAGGCTCCTCTTTGTGAGGTACTTTTGCAGGTGTCTAGTGAGGTACATGCCAAATGGGGTATTATACTTTATGATAGGCCTAATGAGGGAAGAGTAGAGAGAAATGATGACTTCTTTTTTCCTGGATGCAAAACTATATAAATCCCTCTCTCTCTTTATAAATATATATATATATATATATATATATATATATATAGATAAATATCTATGTATGTAGTGTGTGTGTGTGTGTGTGTGTGTGTGTATTTGTAATTGAGAGAGTCTGTGTGAAACTGTCTGAATTGCTCCACCATATTGTTTGCATATATTTGTATTTGTCATGTTCCTCATTTTTAATGTTGCTCATTACTGTAACATTCTACCTTTATTACTGGCATTCAGTATGTCTCTGACTAACTGACACCCAGTGTGCAGCAACATGATGCTATGACAGACACAATTGTTTATGAATTCCAGGACATGTGTTTTACATTGTTTTAATTTATATTTTTGCCTTCAAAATAGGTTTCCCTAAAGTGTGGTTACAACAGTAATGGTAGTGTACTTTATAGGAATAGGTATTTGACAAACGCATTCAGTTAAGAATTCTTAACTTGTCAGATGGCTGTAATTCTTTAAACTCGATATTACATTTTAAATATTAGTTTAGGGCATGTCTGTTTAAAGCAAAATATAGGTTTTACACTGTTGAATTTAACAAGTGAATAGTAAAGCTCAACGGAAGTTACACCAGGGTTAGCTGTCATAATTATGATGTTATTTTTATCGTTTTGTGTACTTCTCTTGTTGAGTTCATGAGTGCAATACGTCTTTACGTGTTTTCCATACTGTGATGAGATAAATAAAGCTGATTAAAGTAAAAGATTATAAATCTGCCAGAGTTCATAAGTTTTAGACAGCTACACATTTTGGAAAAAAATGTCTTTGCATTGTAAGAAAAAAAAAAAAACTCTTGTTATTGTTGTTTAAAACACGACAGCACTTTCTCTCGCTTTCTCTCCTAGGTATAGTCTACTATTTCACTCGCCAGAGCATTCACACAATGCGCTAAACAGAACAAAATTATCAAGTAGGAAAATATTTTCACTTAATGATATAGTTGGAACATGTAGATTGATGTCTATGATAAAAATACAAAGTTAGATGCTTTGCATAATTTCATCCTGATTCATACTTCTTTCTGCAAAGATGTGAGCAGAAAAGAATTTGGCTTAAAATATCAGTCACAGTTCTTGTCTCAATTTTTTAGAAATGTGACATTTACCCTTGAATATTTGCTATGGTTTGCAAACATTCAAAGTTATAGGTGTTCAGCATAACACTCTATGCAAACTCTCATGACTGTTACAATTACTAGGAAAAAGCTTGTGTTAAAATATATCAGTAAACATGGGTTGCATGTGCCTTTCTGTTACCTACATAAGAGCATGGACCAGCTTCCAAAATATTGACTAGCACTGCCAGAAGGCAATACCAAGGGAAGAGCTCATACCTCTCATTTTCTTACCACAAGAAATACAGACATACTTTAAATATTGTTCTTATAAACTTAGAAAGTTGTTAGAAGTACATGTTTTGTGTGGTTTATTATCAAAATTTAGATTGACACTTATGCAAAGTTTGGAAAGTTGAAATGCCGTTTTTACGTTTTCATAATGCTAATCCAGAAAATGTTTGGCTCCACATTAGCGAACAGTCATGTGCTTTTGATAATGTAGAACTAACGTTCTGATAGATCGCTCTACAGTGGGGATTGGGAATTGTATCCTTTTCTCACTGTAGTGCAGTCTTGAAGTTGGAGTATATAACTTGCAGGGGGTGTGGGGGGTGCAGGGGGGCTTTCCCCCCTGTAAAAATGCTACCAGTAACCCAGACTTTTGACATTGGAACTTTCAGTGTTCAAATGTTGATTTTGTGTTACCAATGCCAGGAAACCACAAATTTTATGAACAGAAGACCAAAAATATGAGGCAAAAATCTGTACATTCTGTAAAAATCTGAACAATTGAGAGGTAAGACAGAGCTGTATACAGTTCTGTGAAAAAACGCCCATAAACTGATTAATTTTAAAAGAGTCAGTGACTCGGTGTTGAAATGATGTTACAGCTTCTTTACCCCTAAAAGATATCCTAAGTTAACTGTGAGACAGAGCTATTTAGTTCACAAACAAAAAAGCACAATGCAACAATGAAATGAAAAAAGGATCCAAGCACGAGTGAAGGCGAAATGAGCTTTATGTACAAGCGCTTTCATCTAGAAAAGACTTCATCAGATACATAAAACACAGGTGCTACAAAATACTTATATAATACCTCATACAACATCCAATTAAACTTTTAAAGAAACATGTTACTATTCACACAGAACAAAAAATATATATGTACATGATAATATATGATAATAATGATGAAATACTATTTAACCTCGACCAGAAGTGAAACATGAGCGTGAATAAAAATCTGAATCATCCCTAAAATAAAACAGTATTAAATCCTAGCTGCTTTGGCTAGCAAAACTGGTTTAATACTGACATATTCATTAAGACCTGGTTTGATGTTTGCCCTCAACCTGAGCTGCCATTTCAATTCTTTATTTAATAAAATGTTTTTACAATCACCCCCTCTGGCATTGTTCCTGACAACTTCAGTAATGCCAAATTAAAAACAGAGAAAGACACACAAACATCTGAATGTTTAAAGAGTGCGCTACTATCCTTGCCTGTCCTAATATCATAAAGGTGTTCATATATTCCATCTCTAAATGCTCTCTCGGTTTTCCTACATAAAATGCAGGACAACCACAACAGACTGCCAAATAGACCAGCATTTTGGTTCTGCAGTTGCCCTTACAGAATCTAACAATATTGTTAAGCCCATTCTTTAGTCTAATATGTGCATCTCTGAAAATGTGGGACATTGAGAACAACTACCACATGGAAAAGTGTTTTTATTAAAAATTGAACACTATTATCAATCTGTTCAAAAACCTTTTTAAAATTCCTTCCTGTCCTAAAAGTGAATGTGAGTTTAGGTCCTACTACTTCAAAAAGATCTTTGTTACTTTTTAACACACACCAATTAGAACTAATAATATTGGTAAAGGTATCCGAGAATGTTGTAAACTCTGTAACACAAGAACCCTGAAATTTATTTTCATCTCTAGACTGAAATCCTGAGGCAACGAAAAGTTGACCTAACAAAGGCTTATATTTTTTGCCCCATTCCTCGTAAACTTCACCTAATATATCACAAACCATATCTAAAGAGTAATTCCTTTCAATGAACTTACTACCCAGGAAAAATAATTTCTTCCTCAGTTCCTCCAAATCTGAAGTCATCCTAGCTATCCGAACTGCCTGTCCCTTCACAAGGCTTTTCTTTTGAAATATGGGATGATAACTATCAAAATGCAAGTAACTATTGCACCAGGTGTCCTTGCGGTAAATCTTAGATTTGAACTCCATGTTTGTTTTGACAATGGTGATGTCCAAATAATTAATGGTATCAAAGTGCCATGTGTGTGTAAAAGAAAGAAAACTAGTACTATTATTCAAATAGTGCATAAACATGGTAAGGGTTTCAGAGGTTCCCTTCCATAAAATAAAAATGTCATCAAGGAACCTAAGATAAAGCTTAATATTCCCTTGAAATGGACTAACGAAAACATGTCTATTCTCCCACTCCAACATAACAATGTTGGCATAAATGGGGGCACATGCTGCCCCCATTGCTACCCCACTGATCTGTTGGAAATATTCACCTTGAAAAACTGATATAATTGTAATCCAACACAATTTCCAAAAGTTCTAAAATCAGTGGAATCTGATCCTTGTGTACAGAGGAATATTTGTAAATACTATCACTGAAGTATTCATAAACCTGGTCACGAGGAATACATGTAAAAAGGTCTTTCACATCAATTGTGAGGAAACTGCAGTCCTCACTCCACAGATCTGGAGTTAATTTACTGAGAAAATCCCAGGAATCCTTTATAAGATGTTCTGTTTTTGTCAAAATGTCTTTAGTGTAATAATCAACAAAAACTGCTAGTGGATGTGTTTTGGAATTTCTAGCGGATACAATCGGTCGAAATGTGGGAGCTAAAATAGATTTGTGAACCTTAGGTAGTCCAAAAAAGGTGGGAATTGTCGAATAATTCTGTCTTAAAAATGTATGTGTCTTGTAATCAATCCTGTTTTCTAATAAATATTCCTTCAAAATAGAATCAATTCTCCCATATGCTATATTAATTTCATTAATCGATATGGGAGAATAAGTAGTAGAATCCAACAAAATATTAGTCATGGAATTGTAATATTCCTCAGTATCAAACAGCACCACACCCCCTCCCTTGTCAGGTTGCATGATACGAAATTTCTTTTGCCCTTGCAAATAATGAAGAAGCTTAATTTCATCCTGACTTAAATTACTTGAGCCTAAATTTGTCTTATGCCTAGAAAATGCTTCATATATTTCATCCGTAACAATTTTTTTGTATAACAATAACACAGGATGAAGATTTGGGTTGTAAGTACTGCTTCTACTAAGACCCTGTGAAACATTATGACTGTCTTTGTCCATCTTATTAAAAATCATATTAGGATTTAACTTTCTTAAAAATAATTTAAAATCAACCAAAAGATTCGCTAAATCACCAGGGTTACTTTTGACATATTTAAACCCTTTGGAAAACAAAGATTCCACTGATTTTAGAACTTTTGGAAATTGTGTTGGATTACAATTATATCAGTTTTCAAGGTGAATATTTCCAACAGATCAGTGGGGTAGCAATGGGGGCAGCATGTGCCCCCATTTATGCCAACCTTGTTATATTGGAGTGGGAGAATAGACATGTTTTTGGTAGTCCATTTCAAGGGAATATTAAGCTTTATCTTAGGTTCCTTGACGACATTTTTATTTTATGGAAGGGAACCTCTGAAACCCTTACCATGTTTACGCACTATTTGAATAATAGTACTAGTTTTCTTTCTTTTACACACACATGGCACTTTGATACCATTAATTATTTGGACATCACCATTGTCAAAACAAACAAGAGTTCAAATCTAAGATTTACCACAAGGACACCTGGTGCAATAGTTACTTGCATTTTGATAGTTATCATCCCATATTTCAAAAGAAAAGCCTTGTGAAGGGACAGGCAGTTCGGATAGCTAGGATGACTTCAGATTTGGAGGAACTGAAGAAGGAATTATTTTTCCTGGGTAGTAAGTTCATTGAAAGGAATTACCCTTTAGATATGGTTTGTGATATATTAGGTGAAGTTTACGAGGAATGGGGCAAAAAATATAGGCCTTTGTTAGGTCAACTTTTCATTGCCTCAGGATTTCAGTCTAGAGATGAAAATAAATTTCAGGGTTCTTGTGTTACAGAGTTTACAACATTCTTGGATACCTTTACCAATATTATTAGTTCTAATTGGCATGTGTTAAAAAGTAACAAAGATCTTTTTGAAGTAGTAGGACCTAAACCCACATTCACTTTTAGGACAGGAAGGAATTTTAAAAAGGTTTTTGAACAGATTGATAATAGTGTTCAATTTTTAAATAAAAACACTTTTCCATGTGGTAGTTGTTCTCAATGTCCCACATTTTCAGAGATGCTCATATTAGACTAAAGAATGGGCTTAACAATATTGTTAGATTCTGTAAGGGCATCTGCAGAACCAAAATGCTGGTCTATTTGGCAGTCTGTTGTGGTTGTCCTGCATTTTATGTAGGAAAAATCGAGAGAGCATTTAGAGATAGAATATATGAACACCTTTATGATATTAGGACAGGCAAGGATAATAGCACACTCTTTAAACATTCAGAGATTTGTGTGTCTTTCTCTGGTTTTAAATTTGGCATTATTGAAGTTGTCAGGAACAATGCCAGAGGAGGTGATTATAAAAACATTTTATTAACTAAAGAATTGAAATGGCAGCTCAGGTTGAGGGCAAACATCAAACCAGGTCTTAATGAATATGTCAGTATTAAACCAGTTTTGCTAGCCAAAGCAGCTAGGATTTAATACTGTTTTATTTTAGGGATGATTCAGATTTTTATTCATGCTCATGTTTCACTTCTGGTCGAGGTTAAATAGTATTTCATTATTATTATCATATATTATCATGTACATATATATTTTTTGTTCTGTGTGAATAGTAACATGTTTCTTTAAAAGTTTAATTGGATGTTCTATGAGGTATTATATAAGAATTTTGTAGCACCTGTGTTTTATGTATCTGATGAAGTCTTTTCTAGATGAAAGCGCTTGTACATAAAGCTCATTTCGCCTTCACTAGTGGTTGGATCCTTTTTTCATTTCATTGTTGCATTGTGCTTTTTTGTTTGTGAACTTTTTGGTTTTGCTTTTGGATCCTATTACTGCCTGGGTCAGTGTGTGGCTTTTATTTTCCCTTGGTGCTACATTTTCTGTCCTTACCATCATGGGTGATTACTCTGGTGATTCCACTGTCATCGGCAGTGAAGAAATGTTCAGTCTGACCAGCATTGCTAAAATGCAAAGAGAAGTTTGTAAAGTTCGAGAGGAGGTTTCAGCACTTAAAAGTGATCTTTCCAGGCTTATTGAATTGTTAAGCCAGAAGGAGCCAGTTGGTGGCGCTGGTTCTCAGCCTATGGAGCCATCATGTGTACCAGAGACTTTTGCCATGCCTGTTACGTCATCTCCACGCTCGGTATCTGCGAGTCATGGTGGGATTCAGACGGAGAGAGGATGTGGGCCTTCCAATAGTGTTTTTCCTTCGGATGGACAGGTCCAGTTGGTTTCCAATGTCAGTAAAGTAAGATTCCAAGAAGGCAACCATTGAAGTGGATCGCAGATTTGCAACAACAATGTTAAAGGTACTGTTCTTAATGTCAACTCAACTAACCACAGAGATGTTACGGTCGTTTCTAATGTTACAGCTAGTGAAGGTGCCTTTAACAACAAAAATGCACCTTTTGAACTAAAAAAATGTTTTCAATGTGTTTTCAACAGGAATTTTGATTTTAATTCCATCGATAATATTCATTGTGCTTTCAATGTTTGTGGGGATAATTCTGTTGATACATTGACTTTAAAGGACATGATATTTTCCATGGAAAAGAAACTTTTTAAATACAAATGTTTGGAACTTGACAATCGTTATTTGCATTGTTGTGTGGGACATGGTTTTGTTCCACAAGGTTTAAGATTTTTTAAATATCCATTTGGTGTTGCTTATACGCCTGATGTTATAAAAGATTTACATCACTATTTTGATGAGTGTGGTTTGGGTCTTGTTAAAAGACTTATGAAATACAATGATGCAACCATGGTGTCTTTGTGTAGGGAGATAAATAGTTTGAATGAGAATATTTTAAAGGATTTATTATTTCCTGAATATGAGCAAATGTACAGGAAAGTTCTGGATAGAATTGATAGAAGAGTCAACAATATTTTTTTAAGGAAACAAAATAAATTTATGAGAGATAAACAGCAATACAGTGTTGGGAAAGTTTATCCAGGTCCTGTTTACAAACATATTAATAATAATAAAAATGTTCATGTTGGTGTAAGTAGTGGATTGTGTGATGTAGTCAACCCTCCTGTGGTTGACATCCACGATGGAGGGGTGCCCCTGATAGATGTATGAGCTACAACAGACCTATGGATGAGTTAGATTCCTTTTCAGAGCCACAAGATCCTTTTTTATTCCCCAGGAGATCAGAACGATTGGCCAGCAAGACCAGGCATCCATCGGACCCAGGTCATTCAGGCAATGGCTATGGGACCAATTACGGTTGGAAAAGAGTGGGGAAGAAGGGAAAATAGTGATAAAGGAAGGTACTGAGGGCATTTTGTCTGAATATAATGGATTTAAAATTTTCAACTATACCACTCAAGCTTTAGGGAAAGAATATTTTCATTTGTTTTCCAAAAGGTTTAAATATGTCAAAAGTAACCCTGGTGATTTAGCGAATCTTTTGGTTGATTTTAAATTATTTTTAAGAAAGTTAAATCTAAATATGATTTTTAATAAGATGGACAAAGACAGTCATAATGTTTCACAGGGTCTTAGTAGAAGCAGTACTTACAACCCACCTCTTCATCCTGTGTTATTGTTATACGAAAAAATTGTTACGAATAAAATATATGAAGCATTTTCTAGGCATAAGACAAATTTAGGCTCAAGTAATTTAAGTCAGGATGAAATTAAGCTTCTTCATTATTTGCAAGGGCAAAAGAAATTTCGTATCATGCAACCTGACAAGGGAGGGGGTGTGGTGCTGTTTGATACTGAGGAATATTACAATTCCATGACTAATATTTTGTTGGATTCTACTACTTATTCTCCCATATCAATTAATGAAATTAATATAGCATATGGGAGAATTGATTCTATTTTGGAGGAATATTTATTAGAAAACAGGATTGATTACAAGACACATAGATTTTTAAGACAGAATAATTCAACAATTCCCACCTTTTTTGGACTACCTAAGGTTCACAAATCTATTTTAGCTCCAACATTTCGACCGATTGTATCCGCTAGAAATTCCAAAACACATCCACTAGCAGTTTTTGTTGATTATTACACTAAAGACATTTTGATAAAAACAGAACATCTTATAAAGGATTCCTGGGATTTTCTCAGTAAATGAACTCCAGATCTGTGGAGTGAGGACTGCAGTTTCCTCACAATTGATGTGAAAGACCTTTTTACATGTATTCCTCGTGACCAGGGTTATGAATACTTAAGTGATAGTATTTACAAATATTCCTCTGTACACAAGGATCAGATTCCACTGATTTTAGAACTTTTGGAAATTGTGTTGGATTACAATTATATCAGTTTTCAAGGTGAATATTTCCAACAAATCAGTGGGGTAGCAATGGGGGCAGCATGTGCCCCCATTTATGCCAACCTTGTTATATTGGAGTGGGAGAATAGACATGTTTTCGGTAGTCCATTTCAAGGGAATATTAAGCTTTATCTTAGGTTCCTTGACGACATTTTTATTTTATGGAAGGGAACCTCTGAAACCCTTACCATGTTTATGCACTATTTGAATAATAGTACTAGTTTTATTTCTTTTACACACACACATGGCACTTTGATACCATTAAATATTTGGACATCACCATTGTCAAAACAAACAAGGAGTTCAAATCTAAGATTTACCGCAAGGACACCTGGTGCAATAGTTACTTGCATTTTGATAGTTATCATCCCATATTTCAAAAGAAAAGCCTTGTGAAGGGACAGGCAGTTCGGATAGCTAGGATGACTTCAGATTTGGAGGAAATGAAGAAGGAATTCTTTTTCCTGGGTAGTAAGTTCATTGAAAGGAATTACTCTTTAGATATGGTTTGTGATATATTAGGTGAAGTTTACGAGGAATGGGGCAAAAAATATAGGCCTTTGTTAGGTCAACTTTTCGTTACCTCAGGATTTCAGTCTAGAGATGAAAATAAATTTCAGGGTTCTTGTGTTACAGAGTTTACAACATTCTCGGATACCTTTACCAATATTATTAGTTCTAATTGGTGTGTGTTAAAAAGTAACAAAGATCTTTTTGGAGTAGTAGGACCTAAACCCACATTCACTTTTAGGACAGGAAGGAATTTTAAAAAGGTTTTTGAACAGATTGATAATAGTGTTCAATTTTTAAATAAAAACACTTTTCCATGTGGTAGTTGTTCTCAATGTCCCACATTTTCAGAGATGCACATATTAGACTAAAGAATGGGCTTAACAATATTGTTAGATTCTGTAAGGGCAACTGCAGAACCAAAATGCTGGTCTATTTGGCAGTCTGTTGTGGTTGTCCTGCATTTTATGTAGGAAAAACCGAGAGAGCATTTAGAGATAGAATATATGAACACCTTTATGATATTAGGACAGGCAAGGATAGTAGCGCACTCTTTAAACATTCAGAGGTTTGTGTGTCTTTCTCTGGTTTTAAATTTGGCATTATTGAAGTTGTCAGGAACAATGCCAGAGGGGGTGATTGTAAAAACATTTTATTAAATAAAGAATTGAAATGGCAGCTCAGGTTGAGGGCAAACATCAAACCAGGTCTTAATGAATATGTCAGTATTAAACCAGTTTTGCTAGCCAAAGCAGCTAGGATTTAATACTGTTTTATTTTAGGGATGATTCAGATTTTTATTCACGCTCATGTTTCACTTCTGGTCGAGGTTAAATAGTATTTCATCATTATTATCATATATTATCATGTACATATATATTTTTTGTTCTGTGTGAATAGTAACATGTTTCTTTAAAAGTTTAATTGGATGTTGTATGAGGTATTATATAAGTATTTTGTAGCACCTGTGTTTTATGTATCTGATGAAGTCTTTTCTAGATGAAAGCGCTTGTACATAAAGCTCGTAGACAGAGCTATTTAAACAGAAATTCCAAAGTCATACATAACCTAAACAAAGCAGCAGTTTCATACAGTGTAATAAAGTGAACAGTATCAAATATACAGATGTAGACTAAATGGACAAAAGTATGTACAGTTATGTGCACAAATAAACGTTACATGATATCTGAGTAAAGAAAGTACAGTCATGGTGCACAAACAGAAAGAAGAGGCAGCCATAGATGTGGAGCACATCAAACAGAATAGACATCTATATATCTATCTATATATATATATATATATATATATATATATATATATATATATATATATATATATATAATGTGTGTGTATGGTTCTGCATTTTACCAAACATACATTTGTCTGACAAATGCAGGGGTGGAATGTAATGTCGACAATATGGATGGCTGAACGATGGATATGTTGATGGTATGGAATATTTATACAGATAAATGGGGTTGGGGGTTGATTGTGAGTTTAAATGTGTGTGTGTGTGTGTGTGTGTGTGTGTGTGTGTGTGTGTGTGTGTGTGTGTGTGTGTGTGTGTGTGTGTGTGTGTGTGTGTGTGAGAGAGACTATATGAGTTAGGGTCAGGGTTGGGGATGAGTGAAGGATCAGTGCTGTGTTTTTGTATGTTAGTTTGTGTATTTTAGGGTAAGGATAAGGGTGAGGTTAGGGGATAGATATAGTATTATTTGTACATGTTTATGAATGTTTGTGTGTCTGAGACTGTCTTCTGTAGTGGGGGAATGTTCAGCATTAGGTTAACACCCATTACTAATATGGTGCAGGAGATGAGCCCCCTTGCCCTCTTAAGTAATGGATGCTAACTCTAACGTCTTCCCTTCCCCAAGCCTAACCCTACATCTTAATGTCCTGTTACAATGCCACTATTCAGACAAATTTGAGGCTAGTGTTACTGGGGGGCTTAGTTTTAATATCTGGAGAGGAAATAGTTTTCTCTCTCTGTATTATTGTTTTCAGGGGGAGTTTTTTGTGTCCGCTATTGTGTATGATCAAACTTTGTCGGTATTTCACATTCGACATTAAGGTGGTTTGTTCATATACAAAGGTCCATATATGTACACATATCTCTAGCTATCTATCTATTTATCTGTCTATATATGTATTGTGTGTATTGCACATCTCTGACATTCAGCAGTGGAAAGCAGAGGTTAGGATGAGATATGTACAGCAAGCATTGTATCTCCACTTAGTCTGTTACCTTGTGTACTTATGTACTAAGGCATGCAGTCTTTGTTTTACAGCTATCAAGTGGTGAGAGCTTAACATAGTGGGACGTCTCAGAAAGCACGACTGACTCTCCTTGCAGTGTAATGAAAAGGCTGTATATGAATGTTTCAACTTTTACTATACCAGGATGAGATAACATGTAGACTTTCTTTCTATTTCTATAACTAAGCAATTCAAATGATTCTTTCCGTTCCTGCAACTTCAACTCACAGTCATCATCATAAAAGGGAAAAGGACATTTTCACCTCTTAAAATTCATAGTATAATTTGTGTCTATAAATACGGTTACAGAATTTCTGTCTCATAATACAAACTTAGTTCTTTCTCGTTTAGTAATTGAAGATGGTATCCTTTGTACTTTTTGGGATAGAAAGAGATAACTCAGTTAAGGGTGAAAACAGCATTGATCTTCTGTCTTCCTGGTTGGACTTCTACCATTTCAAGACCTGCAGGGGATTTCTATGATATGAGATTTCTCAAAATACACAACTACTGCTTTAAGGCACAATTTTTATAATTCTCCTAATAAGAAGAGTAAGCGTTGAATTTTATTATTTAATGATACTCTGCTAAGTTACAGTACCTCAGCTCAGGATTGCTTTTTAAGTGATTAGAAAAAAAAGCATGTAGAACATTTCCTTCAGTGGAGCTATATATATATATATATATATATATATATATATATATATATATATATATATATATATATATATATATATTTTTTTTTTTTTGAAACTTTTGAAAAAAAAAAAACATATTGTATCCTAACATTTCAGAAAATTGTCCATGTCTCTAGAACCAGGAGTTTGACTAAAAACTTGGACCGAACCACAAAAGGAGGGGGAGTATCAATATTTGTCAAAGATACCCACACCTCCAGGTTGGTGGCACAGCACGAAGCATCAGATACTATCCATGTGCAACTAACAGTGGTTAAAACTGCCTTCTAGTTTATAGCTTGCTACAGACAACCCTCCCAAACCCAGGAACCCCACTCGGTCTTCCTGAGAACACTGGAAAATATGAAGGTCTCTCCAAACACCATTATATTGGGCGACTTCAACTACCCAAACATAGACTGGGAGCATTACTTTAGCTCCAACACCTTAGCCCAAAGGTTCCTAGAATTTATAAACTCAAATGCTATGGAACAACTTGTTACCACTCCCACAAGAGGGGAAAACATACTAGACCTGATCATCACCAACATGGGGACTCTATGCTCTAGACCAGAAGTGTATCCATCACTGGTAAGATCAGACCATAAACTAACCTCACTGGATATTCACATCCCAACCCCACCCCCTGCCCAGAAAACCACAGTGAAAAACTTCTCTAAAGCAAATTTTACACTCCTCAAAACCGAGGTGGAAACCTTCAAAGCCCCCGGGCCTGTGGAAAATATGGCCCAGACCGCAGAATCCCTTATAAACGCATTCTATGAGCACCTTCAGGAATGCATGGATCATGCAAGCCCAAATAAAACCAAGACCCAATCCTCCAAAGGCAGACGTCCTGTCTGGTGGACCCCAGCCATAGACAAACTATACAATAGAAGGAGGAAGCTACTACATGATAGAGCAAAATCCCAAAAAGGGAAGGCATCTCTGATCAGTATTAGCAAAAAAACTACTGGCACTCATAAAATCATCTAAGGCCAGCTTCGAGAGAAAAATTGCACAGGACACTAAGGATAATCACAAGGCTTTCTTTAGTTATGTTAGGAATCTGGGTGGGAATTCCCAGATATGCTCAGAATTAGTCAAAAATGACAAAAAATACACAGAACCCACAGACATTGTCAGCATCCTAGCTGACAGGTTCAGCGCAAACTCCCCCCCCCTCCCCACCAAAAGGGCAAATATCTATCCCAGCAGAGTGCTGCCCCCCAGACATCTCAGATGCTCAGGTAAGAGCCAACCTCTCCAAAGCAAAAAACACAGCATCAATGGGACCAGACGGTGTCCCGGGCTGTGTCCTACATGAACTCCAAAAAGAGCTAAACCCAAACATAAAACTACTGTTCAATCTCAGCCTTACTACGGGATATGTACCCAAAGAGTGGCGTACAGCAACAGTGGTCCCTCTCCACAAAGCCATAATCGACTCTCCAGGGTTGGGAGGGTGGCCTAATGGTTAAGGTGTTTGCCTTACAAACACAAGGTGCAGGGCTTGAGTCTCACAAGGGATAATTGGCTAAGCTTAAAATGGCTTGAAAGGGCATGAACCTATGAGCCTCAATGGATCCTGGAAAGTATCGCCCCATAAGCCTGACTAGCTTGGTCTGCAAAGCTATGGAAAGGATCATCATGGACCTCATAAATAAAGATATTGTGGACCTACAGGCACTGGATCCTACCCAGTTCAGCTTTGTTAAGGGCAGATCCTGCCTCTTAAACCTGGTTGATTTCTTTGAAACAGTCACCAAGGCCATTGACGAGGGGAAGGTGGTCCACACAGCCTACCTGGACCTCGCAAAAGCCTTCGATACAATACCCCACTCGGGCATTATAGATAAGCTCACCAGCTTAAATATAAACCCCTATGTCACTAGATGGGTTGCAAACTGGTTCAAGGACAGAACCCACATGGTTAGAATTGCTGGAGCCATGTCAGACTCCAAACCAGTTACAAGTGGCGTCCCACAAGGCTCAGTCCTGGGACCTCTCTTGTTCAGTGTATATTTCTCGGAGGTACAGGCCAACACGGAAGGACTGTGGCTGTCCAAGTTCGCAGATGACTGCAAACTGGGCGCCATAATCGACTCTCTAGCTGACACAAGCATCCTCCAAAAGGGCCTCATAGAAACAGACAACTGGTGCAAGAGCTATGGCCTCAAGCTAAATGCCAAAAAATGTATAGTCATCCCCTTTGGCAAAAACAAAGTGCCCACAAATTACCACATAGGTTGTAGTCCATTAAGTATAGAAGAAGTAATTAGGGACCTGGGGACCCAAGTTGATAGCAATCTCTCATTTGACAACCATGTTGCCAAAGTGGTTAGAAAAACATTTTATATAGCCCACCTAATCATGAAGGGATTCACATCTAGATCAGGGGAAGTCATCGTGCCTCTTTACTCATCCCTCATCAGGCCCATAATTGAGTACAGTGCCACTTTTGGGATGTACCTTACCAGACACCTGCAGCAACTGGAAAGACCCCAAAAGTACCTCACCAAGAGGATCAAAGGGCTCAAACAGATGCCATATGCTGCCCGGTTAAAGAAACTCCAGCTCTACTCAGTGGCATACCACCTGCTCAGAGGCGATCTGTGCCTGACGTATAAAGCCATGTCCAACCCAGAATTAATGGACATGCTGCACCTCAGAAAATCCAAATCCCATTGAGCTATGCGCTCGAGAGACTTGAACCTCAGCACTGAAATAAATAGGAAATGCTGGAGGGACAGATTCATAACCCAGTGGCTCCCTTCACTCTGGAATAAAATCCCAGTCCAGGTTAGGCAGAGTCCCTCATTGACTCTCTTCAAGAGGAGTCTTGATGAGTGGATGGGAGATCATAGGTTTACCCCGGGTATCACTTCTGTGTCACTGTTAGACAGAGGCACAGTATACTAACCTCGAAAAAGGGCATAGCAAAATTAATCTAAATTGGGTGGCGAAAGCCAAACACACTCTGGCTAGGCTTATAAATGCCCTAGGGCAGATAGTCTAGTATGAACCTATGAACCTAAGTAAAGATAATCTGTTTGGCATATATCATCTGTTATTATGGTAACCTCTTTTAGATTCTAGGTCTTACTGAGTGTTATAAATCACAATAAACATCACTACCTTATTTTTCCAAACAGCTTTTAGGCAGTTTTTTAGACTCAGTCTGCAGACTAGTACAAATCTTGCTAATAACTGCAGGTAAGACTCCAACTCTGTATTTTGTGTCTGTGAGGTAAGGACATTAACCATTAGTCTAACACCATCTCCATCAGCAACCACTCAAGCTACATTTATATTGTGAGCAGCATTTTGTTTCTGTAGCTGTGACTTTTCATATTATTAGGATATTTAGAGAAATATGAAAATTATGGCAATATAAATAATTGTATGAACAATAATTTATGCTACAATAGGTGCATAATGCAATTGTATTGCTCATCTTGTAAGCATTAAGAAGAAATGCTTGAATAATTTAAATGCCCTATAATTTTGGTAAAATAAGATTCTTATAAGCATCACTAAGATGATATAAGAGTACAGTTTGGAAGTGTTATAGGGGTTAAAAATTTTAAAATCTGAAATAATTAGAATCAGTTTTAAATAGTCAATGAAAATACCATAATTAAAGAAAATTACAGGTATAAATATTCACATTAAACAAAAAATAAGGAAGACAAAATCTATAAAGGTTACTATCCTCTGAATTCAAGTGATAGTAATAAAACAAAGAAAGAATGGAAAAATGAATAAATTAAATTAACATTCCTTGCACCCTGTGCAAACAACAGCTAATACACAACTTCTGTGAGAGATATCAATGTAAAAATTAATACTAAACCAACTCCAAACTATTATTTGGTGGATTTACAGCTGTGTTAGAGAAACTCTGCTGTTTATTATTACACTATGACAGTCCCCCGGATTCACTAACCTCCCGTGCAGGACTAGCTTAGTTCTGCACAGAAGCGCCCATTTAGGAGCAGGATGGCAGCGTGCCATGCATAGTAATGAAGGTGCACTGGCCAAGCGCCTAGGCTTACACGGAGTGTGTATGAATGCAGGGGGCATGTCTGAGAGTAGAGCTCTCTTTATAAACACCCCCCTGCAATGTCGAACAGCAGAAGCTGTTAAGAAATGAGTGAGATCACTCACAGGTGTTCTCATATCCCCACCAACAGACCCCCATGTGTACAACAGCAACAGGACATATAAATTAAAAGAAGAAACCCATCTATATATTTTAAAACACTGATTAAAGCTAACCGTAGGTGTGCGGTTGTGCCCATCGCTTAGCTACGGTTAATGTAGCTGAAACAGCAAAAGGAGGATAAAAAGCAGGATATGTGCAACTGAAGCAGTACAGCAATATTGTAGTGGGCAGAGCGTTCACCTCACGAGCAGTTAATCGCGGTTTGAGTCCCACTGCAGTACATTCAATTTCCATGTCTAATTACTGTTATGATCAATATATTTAGTTGTATAACCTAATAGATAACATATATATGTGTGAACTGGAGTAGGAAGCAGTGTAATGAATGATAACCCCATACACTTGCCAAATCCACCACCTCCCCAAGAACCAGTAGACTATTACTGTTGAAAATAGAGCAGTAGTAAGGAAAAATAAGCACGATTAAGCAGGTGCAAGTCTGTTTGCATGGTGGGAAGCAGTGCTTACACAGAGTAAGCAACAGTGAGGTTAACCATGTGTAAGCAGTTGTCACTGGAAGTTAGCAGTGCTTACCATCATGCAAACCCGCTGACAACTGCGTAAAAGTGTTTCAACCACTCCATATCCAACAGGCCTCATTCTGGCCAGCAACAAATTAAAGAGTCCTTGCAAGGCTCAAACCTAGCAGCCTGCACACCATAGGCAATGTGATTTACCACTAAGCCACCACTGATATACATAACCCTGATGTTTCCACAAACATAGCATCCAGCAATACCATTCAACATTACAGGACATGTAGATAAATGTAGATGTATGTGTGTGCGTATATATATATCTATAACTAAATAGATATATACCTCTATACCTCTCCCTCTCTGTATTACTTATGCATACATATATAGACATACAAATATATAAATATCCACATATAGATATATACATATGCAGACATCCATACATCTATATGTCGTTAGATATATATGCAGCAATATATATATATATATATATATATATATATATATATTATATATGCACATACACACACACATACATTTATATATATATATGTGTGTGTGTGTGAGTGTGTGTGTGTATATATATACACAGATGTATATCTATGATATGAGATAGCACATAAAAATGACATATATGACCACAGGTACCGCCAATGGGGGTGAGGGTCTCGATCAGCATATGTGTTACACGTACCAATAACCCCCTCCACAGCCAAACAGGTGAAACATACAAACACACAAACAAAGTAAACAAAATACTGCTTCCCAAACAAATGGCAGGATACTACCAGTGGGAGAAACATTGTGGACACGCTAAGTTTAATCTAGAAACAAAGACAGGAACGTCACTTGCGGGACAACCCAAAAATTATAGGATTTTCAGACTCCCATCATTACACTGATTCATCAAGGCAGGTCATGTATGTTCTCGGACTACAAGGTTGGGAAAGCCTGATGATCCATGGGTCGAGACAACATACGTGATGGGTCCAGAGAAGTGGGGAATGGGCAGTGTGTAGTGGTGTGGCTAGACCCGACATGCATCCAGAGAAAGGATGATTGCTGCAGAGGGGGAGCAGGGTATGGGTATGAGATTATGGGTCGAGGTGGGCTGCTGTTGGATGGAGCGGTTCTAATCGGACTACCTTGTGGATGTAAGCAATAGTGTGAATTGGGCAGAGCATTCACCTAATGAGCAGGCAATCCAGGTTCGAGCCCCACTACAGCACATTCTATTTTACATGGCAAAGCACATTATAACCACTTTTGTTGTTGCAGAACACACTAAATAACACATATTTATGAACTAGAGTACTGCAAGAAATACAGGTGAAGCGTCAGTGTCATAATGAATAAGGCACTACTAAGCAGGTGTAAGCACAAATAAGCAGTAGTAAGCATATGTAAGCACTAGTAAGCATATTTAAGTGCATCTGCATGGGGTAAGCAATGCCTACACAGATTAAGCAATATGGAAGTTAACTGAGTAGAAGAATGTGTGACAGGAAGTTAGCAGTGCTTACCTCTACACAAACACCACCCCCCCGCTTACAACTGCTGTAAAGTGCCTTGATCACTCTGTAGCCAATGGCCCATGTTCAGCCCAGCAACAGAATAAACAGTATCTGCAAGTCTTGAACCCAGAACCCTGCGCACCATACACAAAGTGATTTATCACTAAGCCATGGCAGATATACATAACCCTGACATTTTCATAAACATAGCATCCAGCAATACCATTCAACATGGCAGGATATGTAGCTATACATGTAGATGTGTGTGTGTGTGTGTGTGTGTGTGTGTGTGTGTGTGTGTGTGTGTGTGTGTGTGTGTGTGTGTGAGTGTGTGTGTGTGTATCTATAACTAAATAGATATATACCCCTCCCACTCTGTATTACATATGTGTGCGTGTATATATATATATATATATGTATATACATAGATATATAAATATCCACTTATAGATATATACATATGCAGGCATCCACACATCTATATGTCGTTAGATATATATACAGCAATATATATTTATATACATATATATATATATATATATATATATATATATATATATATATATGTGTGTGTGTGTGTGTGTGTGTGTGTGTGTGTGTGTGTGTGTGTGTGTGTGTATATACACAGATATATATCTATGAAATGATACAGCACATAAGAATGACATATATGACCACAGGCACCTCCAGTGGGGGTGAGGGGGCTCAATCAATATTTGTGTTACATGTACAGATATCCTCCCCAGCAAAACAGGTGAAACATACAAACACACAAACAAAGTAAACAAACCACTGCTTCCCAAACCACAGGCAGGATACAACCAGTGTGGGAAACACTGTTGACCCAATAAGTCTAATCTAAAAACAAAGACAAGAGCGTCCCTTGTGGGACACCCCAAACATTCTTGGGTATTTGGATTTCTGTCATTACACAGATTCTTCATGGTAATATAGGTATGTACTCGGACTACAAGATTGGGAAAGCCTGATGATCCATGGGTCAAGACAACGTACATGATGGGTCCCGAGAAGTGGAGAGTGGGCAGTGTGTAGTGGTGTGGTTAGACTCGACCTGCACCCAGAGAAAGGATGAGTGTTGCAGAGGAGGAGGCGGTAGGAACTATGGGTATGAAATTATGGGTTGAGGAGTGCAGGTGTTGGATGGAGCGGTTCTAATCGGACTGCCTCTTGGATGTAAGCAATAGTGTGAATTGGGCAGAGCAGTCACCTAATGAGCAGGCATTCTCAGTACAAGTCCCACTGCAGCACAGTCTATTTTAGATGGCAAAGCACATTATAACCAATTTTGTTGTTGCAAAATCCACTAAACACCAAATAACACATGGTCGCAGCTCCCCACTGTAGGCATGTAATCTGTTCTAAGTGGCATCACAACTTATTATTGTTGTCCTCACCCCCACCCAGGGGAGTGAGTGTCCAAATCTACCTCCAAATTCAGTGTATATGCACAGTTGTTGCTGTAGAAGAAATGGCCAGCTGTGGACCTTCCCTTCAGCCTTCCTGCACATCCCTGGCTATTTCCCTACTGTCTTTCCCTCTTTGTGCCCCTTTTTCACCACTTACATATCAACCCATTTATTTTTTCTTTTAAAGTTTAAAGTTAAAATTAGGTGACACCCTCTTCCCCAACTATATTGGCAAAATCTGGAAATCCCTACTCACATCTATTACCTCAGCTGTCTCAAAGGACACATTTAACAAACACTTGAAGGAATATATATATATATATATATGTATATATATATATATATATATATATATATATATATATATATATATATATATATATATATATATATATATATATATATATCTTTAGTAAAAACTATTGTCATAATGTGGGGGGGTTACGCCCCCCAGAACCCCCAATATGGGGGGCAGTGCCACCTACACCCCCCTGGTTTAATATTCTCACTCCAGGGTTGCACTGCAGTGGGGCAAGAGCTATATTCCATTTTTGACCAAATGAGCTTTCAGTGAAGTGAACTGCCTGGTATCATTTTCGACTAAATGAAATTCGCCAAGTGAATGGAATCCATATACATATATATATATATATATATATATATACATATATATATATATATATATATATATATATATATATATATATATCCATAGAAATATATATATATATATATCTATATATATATATATGTATATATATATATATATATATATATATATATATATATATATATATATATATATATATATATATATATATATATATATATATATATATATATATATATATATATATATATATATAGCCACACATCTGCAGATAGCAATGGTAGATTGACAAATACAAATATGTCCACATGCACCGTTAATGGGGTTGAGATGCCCCAACCAATATACATCATGTACAAATAGGCATACCCACCCCACCACAGACAAATATGTCTGCCCTGCAATACACTAAAGTTTTACAGATCCCATAAGCAGGACCTGACATGACATGTGCACAACATGTAAACAGCACTACAACCCACCTGTATGATGTCAGGCTGGTATTGTTAACATATCATATAGTACAGTGTGGCTTCCATAGGAAATGTAAAATATGGAAGCTATCAACATCCCCAGGATACATATACACAGACACATATATGCAGCTACAGATATACATATATATAGATATATCCATATATATGGAACAGCCACTATGCCTACAGTTCACACCTGAACAACTGGACACTGTATGGGCCACCCATGCAACTACAATTGTCGCCTGCAACGTATACCCACTGAGAGGTCAAAGGAAAAACACCACACCACACTTTCGCTGTCCAGGCCATTACCTTCATATTGTACAATAGTGAAGACAGACAGGGCCACAGGATACCAAACAATTAACAGTATGTAATACAGGTGTATAGTTCAGCTGCCTCCATCTACACTCTGTATAAATTCACTAGGTGTTAAAGACTTCATTTGGCCAAATGGGATGTAACTGTTACATAAGGCATAACGGTCACCATCACAAGCACACTGACAAACAGAACAGTCTTGTATGGTAGGAGGCAATAGGCCGGCATTAACCCAATATATGTGAGTAATGTAAATATAGGTGAAGTATACAGTGCTGTACATGCAGATACCTTAAGGCAGCTCACCCCAATACCCCCACATTTTGTAACAGCTTAGATCAGTTAAGGTGCACCCCCCCCCAGACTCAATACTAGAGGCCCATATACCACTGTTACATACACTGGCCTCTGGAGTACATAAGGGCAAACATGTATTGTTTTGGTGTAGCCCACACATATATGACCTCCGCCATACCCACCTGACATTTGCTCGGCTTAATACTCAACCCTGCCCTCGGTAGTCTGCCCAGCACCTCCCTGACATGTTGAAGTTTCTCTGGCCAGGAAAGGCTGTAGATGGCAATATCATCTAGGTAAGCAAGGATAAACCCTCCTGCTCCTACTAGGATATGATCTACCAGCCTCTCGAAAGTCGCTGGGGCATTCTTCATCCCAAAGGGCATCTTTGTGAACTCATACAAGCCAAAACGAGTCACAAAGGCTTACTTCTCTCTAGCACTGGGAGTCAAGGGCACCTGCCAGTAACCCTTGGTAAGATCAATGGTTGTAAGATACTTAGCCCCACCCAGCTGCTCTAGGGCCTCATCTGTCCTAGGCATGGGAGTAAGCATCCAACTCTTTGTGATTATTTAATTTCCTATAATCCACATAGAACCTGGTGCTGCCATCCTTCTTTGGCACCAGCACCACTGGGGAGGCCCAGGGACTGCTGCACTCTTGAATCACCCCTAGTTCCAACATCTCCTGTACCTCCTCCCTCAGATTCTGTCTGACTCTCTCAGGCACCCTACAAGGGGCCTGTCTAATAGGCCTTTGGGGTCCTGTATCCACCTGGTGCTGCACCAGGTGGGTGCACCCTGGTTTCCCAGTGAACATGACCACAAATTCCTACAACACTGCTCGGATTTCTCAAACCTGGATAAGGGATAGCTGCTGGGACATTGCTACCCCTTCCACTGAGGTGTAAGCCCTAGCCTCACTGAGGAGATCAGTCCCCAGATCTCCCTCAGACTCCTCCTGCTGTCCACTGCAAATGCTCAGCACAAGGGCCTCCCTATCATGGTAAGGTTTCATCATGTTAACATGGTGCAATTTGTGCCCCTGCCATCTGTCTAGCAGTTCTACCATGTAGTTAACATCACTTACCAAACTTACCACCTTGTAGGGACCCTCCCAAGCTGCTTGCAGTTTGTTGTGTCTGACAGGAATGAGAACCATTACCTTCTTCCCCACAGCATACTCTCTAGCTTGAGCATTCCTGTCATACCACACATTTTTCTGTTGTTGGGCTTCTGCCAGGATCTCCTGGGCCAAGCCCATGAGTTCCCTGAGCCTTGTTCTGAGGTTTAGGATGTATGCCACAACAGACCCTTGTGAGATTCGCACTCACCTTCCCACTCATCTCAAATTAAATTTAGAAGTCCCCTCACCCTATGCCCATACATAAACTCAAAGGGTGAAAAACCCATGGATTCCTGGGGAACCTCTCTGTAAGCAAACAACAGATGGGGCAAATATTTGTCCCACTCCCTCTTAAACTGATCTGTAAATGCCTGTAGCATGGACTTGATTGTAGAGTTTAACCTCTCAGCAAGACCATTAGTCTTGGGATGGTAGGTGGTTGTCTTCATGTGCTTCACCCACAGGACTTCCACAGACAAGCCAGCAGGTATGAGATGAAATTGGCACCTCGGTCAATGAGTATTTCTTTTGGGATACCTACCCTGCTGAAAATCTCTAACAAAGTATTTGCCACCTTCTCTGCCTCAGTGGATGACAAAGCCACTGCCTCAGTGTATTGTGTAGCATAATCCACTACCACTAAGATATACTTTTTCCCTGTGGAACTTGGGGTACTCAGAGGACCCACAATATCCATAGCTACCCTCTGAAATGGCTCCTCAATCACAGGCAAAGGCATCCAAAGAGCTCTCACCTTGTCTCCTGCCTTGCCTGTCTTTTGGCACTGCGTACAGGTCCTGCAGTACCCTGTTACATCTCTGGAAATTCCAGGCCAATAGAAGTTCTGCATAATACGCCTCTTTGTACATTTTATGCCCATATGACCTGCAAAAGGAATTTCATGGGCTATGGCTAGAAGTGCCAGATGATAGGCTCTAGGCACTACCAACTGCTGTACTCTTTCACCTTCTAGCCCTCCCTCAGGGGTCCACTCTCTGTATAGTAACCCTCTGTCCCAGTATACAGATTGCCCTTTCCCTCGAGAATCAGGTGCCTCCCTAGATACCTGCCTCAGGCCTTGCAATGTAGTGTCTGAGAGCTCAACCTGTTTCAACTTTCTTCTTGTAACCCTTCCCAGCTCCCCTTCCACAGGAAGTCTGGCATCCTCTGACAGCGGTGCCTCACTGTCAGCTTGGGTAATACTACTCACCTCTACCTTTGCAGTCACGCTGTCCAAGGGACCATCAATACCGACAAGCAGCTGTGGCTCACTTTTAGTCTCACTGCTACAGCATAGCTCACTCCCTGATGTAACCACCTCACTAGTCCTGGCTGCAAGTATGCAAACTGTCTGGGTCTCACCCAAGCTACCAGACCCGCATGCTTGTCTCCTAGCCTGACTGCGTGTAACTGCATAAGTACATGATGCTGCCTCATCCAAATCCTTCCCTCTCAGAACATCTGCAGGATGGTAGTTCAGTACCCCTTTAGTCTCAAGACAACCTACTATTGGCATTTTGTCTTTCCCACTTACTGGTCCCCTCACCTTTGGTTCCCCACTTTGCCTCCATGGACACCTGAATGCCACATGGCCCCACTGGTTGCATTCAAAACATTTAACCCTAGCTCCTGGATGTGTACCTGGACTAGTAACTTCCCCTGCTACTGGCAGATTCTGTTGGGGCAGTCTGTGCTGCCCATCATGGGTTCCTTTATACCCATGAGCAGTACTGGGGGTCCCCTTCCTGTGCAGGGCCACCCTGCTGGCCAGGTATAGGTCTCCCTTCTTCCCCAACTCATCTAAAGTAGCACATTGTCTATCAGCTAACCAGATCTTCATGTCTTCAGGCAAAGTGCTAAGGGCTTGTTCCCTCACCTTCAAAAGTGGTGACCTGATATCCACTCACCCAGCTATGAAAATAAGTGCTCAGTTCAGCAACATATTCACACACACTTTCATCTGCTTTGCGTCTATGCTCACAAAATTTTTTCCTATACATTTCAGGTGTTAGCTTAAAACATTCTAAAAGACATTTTTTACAGCAGTATTGTCAAAACATGCAATGCCAGACATTTTAGCCAATGCATTTACAGCTTTACCATGTAGTAAGGGGGTCAGGAATTGTACCCAGAGTCTTTGGGCAACACTATACTGTTTGCATGCCCTCTCAAATATATGAATGAAACTATCAAAATTATCCCCCACTTTAAATTGTGGAATAAATGTAATGACCTGTTGTGCATCTGGGGTCCAGTTACTCCCTTCCCCATTACTTCCATGACTCTGGCAAAGAGTCAGCATTTCCCTCTCATGCTTCCTCTTATGCTCCTTTTCTTCGACTTCTATCTCCAAACTCCTGGCCTCCAACTCAAGTCTCTTTAGCTCCAGCTTGATTTTTAAGTCCACTGCAGAAAGGTTGAGCTGTCCATTCTCTGAGGATATTGTATCTCCACTGCCAGTCTGATTGTCGTCTTCGCAGAAAGGTTGAGCTGACCATTCTCCGAAGATATTGTATCTCCACTGCCAGTCTTATTGTCCTCCTGGATGCTGTTTTCTGATGCAGCTGTAACCAAGGCTGCAATCAGGTCTGCCTTAGTCAGGCTTCCATGCACCAGTCCCCTAGCCTGGCACATCTCCACCAGCTGGCTCCTTGTCAGCTTTCCATACTCCTCTGCTGACATGCTGCCTGCTCACCCTGACTAAGTAAGCTAACAAAAGAAATAAAATAATTGTGATCTGAACTCTGAGTATTCACTGCATGGCTATTTTAGAGCACAAAACACCTTCAGAGATCACTGTACATAAGCTACAGGATTCACTCTACCCACACCACTACTTGCCTATTAGTATTTGCCAACTAATTAATATGTGATGTGGATATCCCACTGCTGCAAACCAATTAATATGTGAGGATATCCCAACCACTGCCACAAATTAATATGTGATGCCCGAGCAATCAAACAGCCTTAATCCTCACCATAACATTGGAGAGGGTGTCTCATATATGAGGAAAGGATAACAAATACACACAGTAAAGTGCAATTCCCCTTAAGAGCACACAGAGATCACAGTCAGTCTGGGGCTGGTTGCACCCTTACTCTCCAGGCCCCCAATAAGACTCCCCACTGGCACGGCTATAGGGTCCAGATCTCAGCCTAGCTGGCAAACTAACCTCCAGTACACTCTCTGTCCAGCCAGTGCTTTGTGTCCCTGCCCAAGTAGCTGACACACACACACACACACACACACACACACACACACACACACACACACACACACACACACACACACACACACACACACACTTTGAGATAAGTATTTATACAACTTCACAGACTCTCCTGGGAAAGGCTGACACAGATTCTCCAGCTGTGCCCCTATAACCAGACTATAAGGTAGTAATTACTGCCACCTTCTTCTTCTTCTTTCTCTTTCGGCTTTTCCCGGTTAGGGGTCACCACAGCGGATCACCTGTCCGCTCATGATTGACAGTGGAGTTTTACAGTGTCGAGTTGTCAGCCCGGCGCCCAACCTTCCACAGAAGGCACACACGCACTCACACCTAGGGCCAATTTAGAGTGTCCAATCCACCTGCAACATGTCTTTGGGATGTGGGAGGAAACCAGAGCACCCGGAGGAAACCCACGTGACCACAGAGAGGACGTGCATCTCCGCACAGAAGGCACCCCAGCCGAGGATCGAACCGGAGAACCTCTTGCTGTGAGGTGACAATGCTAACCACTGCACCACCGTGGCCGCCCGTAGTAATTACTGCCACCACCAGCTAATAATTATCAGCTACACAAAGGCCCTTAAAAGGGTGTCCAATTATTACTGTGCAATATTAATATTCAATAGTAGTGCAACTTAAGCAATTAAGGCTTACTGGAAGGGCTTAGTCCAGGATCACTTATAAGCATACAATGTACTCTAGAGCTTAAATTATCTCTACATAAACCAGCCAGAGTTGAAAAGGGTTTAAAAATATTTAACAAGACAATACTACTACACCACAGTGCCATTCAAGAGTTCAGAGATCACACAGAAACTTAAAATAATTCAGTAGTTCAGTTCTGACATAACAGAAAAACACTTAGTCTAATCTTTTTCTAATTCCTAGCTACTGCTGCAAGAAAACATACTTCTAAAATAACTTACTTACACAGAGCAAGGCAGTGCTGAGTTGAATAGTCAGACAAAAATGTTTAATAATCTCTGGTTCTCATTTGTTAAATTGAAACTCCAGTTCTGATAAACATTACATCATCTTTTTCACCCTTCCTGGAGTTCCCAGGCTACACATTAACTGCATTTACATTATTTTACACATAGAGCAATAAAGGACATTCCACATGTGAATTCTGGTCATTAACTTTAGCCTTAAAACAATAGGCAGGAAGCCTCCATCCAGCCAGACTGGAGCTGACTTGTAAAACATCAACGGCAATCATGAAATAATTTTAATTTCAAAGGACCAACAAAAATTGCTTGACTTAGCTTTCTTTACATCAGATGGCAATGTTGCCACATTGTTTTAAGTTCAACATTCACAGTATTTACAAATAATAGAATTATGTACCAAATTCTATTTGACTAGACTGGCAACCTTCACCCATCTCTACCAGTCTTCACAGAAGTAATGCCAGTATGATTAACATGTAGGAGCCATGGACCACCACTGGCAGGAAACCCAGGTGAATATGTAATTTAGCATGGCAGAATGTCATAGGTGTGTGATAGAGTTACCTGCAAACAGGTCCTACATATACCCCACCAATGTCAGGCCGTGTCCATATGTGGCACCTGTCTGTATTGTAGCAAGGCAAAACAGTGCAGCTGTGCAGGGAGGTGTCGTGAGATTGTGGAGCTGATGTCTGAATGTACCCCACATATAGGTATGCATATGTGTACATATGTCACAGATTTAATATCTAACAATAAATGTATATCAGCATGTATGTCCAGAAATATGCATATACCCATGTGTAGACATATATATGTGCACATATATATGAAGTCACATATATCTACACACATATAGATAAATACCGATATGCAAATATCTGCACCTGTACAAACACACACACACAAACAAACAGATATGTATAGAAAGATATGTCCCCTATATCAGTACCACAGTTAAGTGTGTTATGTGCAAGGTAGCAGCACACATAGCAATACAGATAGATATCTACAGCTGGCAGTGTGTGCACCATGGATGGGCATGTCACATGTTAGTCCTGTCTTAGCACCACAATGCCCCCGCCTGTGAAGTATGCAATGGGAATATGGGCAAGTATGGCAGATACACATGTGGAGGTGGTCAGGATTGGTATATATAGAGGACAGTCTACAGGGGTGATATGTGACACATTTGGTGGGTAAACACCGTGGATGGTGTGTGTGGTCCGTGCTGTGGATGCCCCATGGTCCCCAATATTGGCACAATGGGAACAAGGCTCCCACTAACCACCACTCACAACAGCAGTCCATGTCCTGAAGGTGCCAGGTCTGGTGGCTGAGCAGGAGGAGCATTTTGGTTGTGTGAATGAGTACTGGGTGCCTCAGATAGATGTAGCATAATTCTCGTGTGCCTGTGGAACCTGGTATGGAATAGACCCTAGACCTGAGCTCAGGGGACAGGAACATGTTGGTGTGTGCCCAAGGGGGGTGGGCCAACATCTCCTGGGTGGTTCCACCTGATGGTATTGCTGTAATAGTACATTAGGAGGCCTCGGGTTGGCACACACACATGTGAATGGCCAGGTATCCTGGCTAGATGGGTGTAAAGAGGTGGATCAGCTGGCCAATGGAGCATATACATGTCATTGTGTCACTGTCAAATTGCATATGTTGGTAGTAAATGTCTATACAATTCTGGTACATGTCCAACAGCATGCATAGAACCTCTCTACAACACAGACTGTCAGATGTGCAGCAATCTCAGAGCAGCCATACCACTGGCATATATGTAACTATAATGGCCCTGACAATGGCATACAAGTGAATAGTCTGTAACAAGCTGGCAATGTTAGCATCCACACAGGGGACATGGCTACAATCACATTGCAGAAGGTGTGGTACACTACACAATCTGTCCAAATGGTAGTTAAGCTGTAGCCATACCTAATGAGTTGTGAGCATAGTCTGTTGAAGCTGATATGGTGGGGGGGGTGTGTGACAAAGATGTGTATTATGAACTGTGGTAACCTTGCCATATGAGTCGCTCAGGCCTGTTCCCATCCTCATGTTTTTCAGGCACAATGGCACACATCCAGCTGCCAGCATATTCCGCAGAGGAGAATGATGCAATAATAAACCACCTGGTACTGCACTACCAGGTCCTGTTTGGCAGGACAGCTCAAGAACAGCAGGAGTGGACCACCCTGTGGAACAATCATGTCCACAGGGTCAACGATGTCAGCCTGCATAACTGCAGTTATGAACAGGTCTGGCATCATTGCAGTGACCTGCTTTGCAATGCCCATCAGCATGCTGCCACAGTTTGCGGGGATCACCTTGCCACAGGGGGGGGCCATACTATCCATACCCCCCTGACACATGTAGAGGAGCTCCTGGCCAGCCTTGTGGCACCTGCCCATCCTAAACACCATCAACCACTAGACCCCTTTGTGGAGGTGGGTGTCACCCACACAACAGCCAAGGAGCATGCAGGTAAGGACACAGGGCACATTAGTAGACCACTGTTGTGTAAACATCTGCAGTGGTACAGGTAGATCATGCATATCTGGTATGTCATACAAATATTGTGTTGCTGCACTGCAGTGATAAACAGATGTTCAGATGTGGTTGATGTATGGTATTACTGCAATCAGCCTGTAGCAGTGCCACAGGTTTGGCCACTGACATTGCATCTCTCACCCACTTATATATGTCCCTCCAGGGTAACAGCAAGGCAGCAGCCTGAAGCTGGTGAGTATGTCTTATGTAGATGCATGCCAACACACCAGACATGTAATGGTAATGTAATATTCCATGCACACATCTAACACACCTACCCTGAATGCATGCTGTACATGTATTGTTGCTGTGAAATGCATGGTCTCACAGGGGCAAACATGATGATGTATTGAAAGGGTATGTCACACACCTGCATGACAACTAACATCCTGTCATTGTGGAATGTGTCCACAGGGGGTAACATACTGTTGGTAGACATGGCATACAGTAGCGACATGTTCTGGACAACACCCATATACAGTGCAACACCAGTGTACATACCTGTAGAGCAATGTCAACTGCTGCTGAGATATACTATGGCATATGGCATTATAGTAGTCCACATTATCAGCTGGGTCTAAGCTGCAACATGTAGTGTGCAGTGTATGGGACACTGCAAGCGTACACATATGTGTAGGGCTTACCTGTCATTCATCTGCATAAATGCTGAGGGGGGGGGGTTCAGCATGAAACTCCAGTGCACTGCAGCAGGGATCCTAAGGATGGTAGGAATGGCTCTATCTGCATATACTCAGGTCCAGGACCTGTGGCAGCCATAACCCTACCCACACTGCAATAATGACGGCATTGTGTGATCACCATGGGAAGTGCACATGAGTAGACCTTGCAATCATGCAGAATAGGGGGACATGTGTAGGGTGGGCTGAACATACACTGGTAATTGTAGAAGGCCTATGCTGGTATACCCCTGCCATGAGCAGTGACTGCTGTAGTACACACAACAAGAGGTGTGATAAACCGTCATGATAAGGGTGTGCACATACATCCCAACATGGTGTGTATGCATTGTGGTCAGCAGCTGCACACCTAACACAATCTGTATACACTGCATGTGAATGTACAGGACATATGTTACATACCGGGTGTGTGTACAGCTAAGATCTGCAGTGCTGTGGTCCCATGCCAGATCACGGATGTGTGTGTAAAATCAATAAAGGTGCGTACACCCCTCATAGCCATAGTATGCTCTAATGGGTGTCAGTGTAAGCATTTCTGCATTGGCCATACATGGTCTGTTGATGTTGACAGCTGTAAATCAGGCATCAGGGATTCACCAATGACTGCAGTCACATATCATCCCAGGTATGTGTTGCTGAAGCACATAGGGGCTGTGAGAGGTACAGCTGGCATAACTTACATGGTACTACACATTCCACAATGGGTTGGACACTTCTGAGTTGTGGTGCACAGTACATGGCAGGGTGCAGAACAGGTGCACAGCAATAATGTGTACATGGGTGCAGAGGTATCCGGGGGAAGGGGCATCATCTAGTCATAGCACATGCATCATGCACATGCATAATGCTGCTAGCATGGCATGAGTATAGCTGAACTGCATGCTGTTCTGTACCATGTTTTCTGCATGTTGGCAGATGGGTAATTGGAGGACTGTGTGTATGATCATTGTGCAACCTCACCTGTGTGTGTGTGTGTGTGTGTGTGTGTGTGTGTGTGTGTGTGTGTGTGTGTGTGTGTGTGTGTGTGCATGCATCCTAGTGGTTAGTTAGTTTGCCTGCAGGGTCACTCTGGTGAAATGATGGGAGGTAGATGCAGGTATGATGCATGTGTGCATGTGTGTGTGTTTGTGTGGCCATGTATGCACATGTGTGATTGTGGGGTGTTCATATGGCTGTACCCACCTTTACGACTGTGCAGCACATGGACATGGAGTGCCACATTGCACACCAGGAATACCTGTCATGTACTCACAGGACAGCAAATAGTATAATATGACCTGTAGCTTGGAACAGGCATCCAGAAGGAAAGTAGACCCCAGGTACACACTTAATATTGCTGTCAGTGGAGAGGTCACCTACAGTCCACATATGCAGCTCTACAGATGGATTGGGGAAGTAATTATCAACACCATGGAGTGTATCCACATATTACAGCTGACACATGATGGGCCGACGGAGCAGCATATCTGGCATGTACGGAGCATTACATACACATGACACACCAGTGGGAGCTATTATGGCTACAACATAGTAGTCCACACATATAGGGGCCATGCACATCATTCCAGCCATACAGAGGGTGCATACCAAATGATAGCATTGAGGCCATGATACTCCACTACACACAGGTCAGGCAGGTAATGTAGTAACAGGCCTTGTGCTGTGGCCGCTTGTGTGGGCATTTAGAGGACTGTGATGTTAATGAGTAGTAGCAATGTGTGTATGTTAACAAGTGTGATGCAGGATGGAGTAACACATGGACATACATGTGGGGCTGTCTGTAAAGGCATGGACAGGTAGGTAGTACTGAGATGTGTGCATGTGTGTGTGTGTGTGTGTGTGTGTGTGTGTGTGTGTGTGTGTGTGTACTGTTAAGCAATGCTGTACAGGTTTTAAAGTGCGGTTATTGTTTTCCTCCACAAGTGGTGAGGTGGGTCAGGGTCCTTCCTGCACCCAATCTGATGTTGGTGTCCATACAGACACCGATGATGATGATTATGATAATGGTGAGGCACAGGTGGGGTTGTCAGGGGCCGACATTGTGCCAACATTTGAGATCCCCCTTTTAGCCACCCCACCCCCACACACAGCTACAGTGCCTATACACACCTCAGCACCAGTGGCCATAGCAGAAAGACAGCTGACGTTCAGTGCCAGTGCACAGGAAAGTGTGGTAACCATGCCTATTGTCTCCAGTTGCAGCAGGCATAGCTGCATGTCTGGTAGGCTGCCACATAGGCAGATGTCCCAGGGTGCTCATGGTAGGGCCACTGGACATCATGCCCCTGGCATAGGCAATATAGCTACAACCAGCAGTAGCATGTTCCAGGCTGTAATGGCGTGGCAGGCACGTATTAAGTGTTACACCAGACAGGGCCTTAGACTGCAGAGGGCTGCACTTGCTACTGTAGGAGACAACCTCCTTGAAGTGGCGGCTGCCACCCATGATTCTAATGAGCAAGAGGCTAGATGGCATGATGAGCTGATGGCCTTAATCAGCCATGGTGTGTCCGTGCTTTGACATGTGCTGGGGATGCGGTGATGCCCACGTGGACATGGCCCAGCAACACCAACAGCTGGCACTCAGCGTGGGTGTTCTAGGATACCAAGGGGCTCCTGCAGTGGCAGTAGCAGCCCCGGCAGTGCGGGTGGTGTGCTGTCCACACCACACCACAGCAGGCCATGTGCACATGGTCCTGGTCAGTCCCAGGAGGGATATGGTAGCAACAGACAAATGTCATCAGCAGGTATGAGTAGCACTTCAAAGCTTGTACCTGCACGTGCCCGCAGAACCCCTGGCAGGCACAGTCCATGTATCCATGGCCAGAGGCAATGAACTGCACACCCTGCCAGGTATGGTCTGCAGCTGTCCATAAACACCTGTGTAGGGCAGCCACAAGGCAGAACTGTGTGCATGCATACCCACACACTATGCAAACACACCTAGGGCACCTCATACATACACACACCATATCACCTCAGCCAGCTCTCCAGAATACACCCCTCATCCACACACATGGTGTCAAATGTATGGCCCCCCCCTCGTCTCTGGCAGACCAACACCACACCCTGTGCATATGATGATACCTGTGCCCCATGCCTGTCATCCATACCATCGATGACGGGACAGGCTGATATGGTTCTGATGCACACAGTAACTGTACACCAGTGTACCACAGTCCTGCAGTGTAACATGTTGTAGGGTGTAGAGTGTGAGGCATAATTGGCAGGTAGTGTATACGTCAAGCAATGGTGCCTTCTAGCTGTTAGTAACACTGCTTGTTTGTGGTCTCTAAACTGATATGCAAGTATGTTGTAGGTGTACATGTGTCAGCATAAGGATGCCCTGTGCATATGATGATACCTGTGCCCCATCCCTGTCATCCATACCATTGATACAGGGACAGGCTGATATGGTTTTGATGCACATGGTGACTGTACACCAGTGTACCACAGTCCTGCAGTGTAACACATTGTGGGATGTAGAGTGTGAGGCATAACTGGCAGGTAGTGTAGCTGTACTGAAATGATGCCATTGAGCTGTTAGTAACACTGCTTGGTTGTGGTCTCTAAACTGATATGCAAGTGTGTTGTAGGTGTACATGTGTCAGCACGAGGATGGTCTGCAGTCATATTGCACAACAGGGTATGTCACTGTGCTGACACCATGGCAGTGTCATATCTGGGGCACAGTTGAACACATTTTGCAGGTTACTATACTGGGTATTGCCTATGCCACATGGACAGGTGGCCCACTGAGGCATGTATACCCTGCAACCTGATGTAGACCCATCCACATACACTCACACTGTTACTTGCCAACACTGGGACTAGACCCCTACCTAGCAATGTTGTGATACTGACGTGTGTGGCCTACATTGCACAAACACTGCCTTAACCGCTCTGTATCCAACAGACCTTGTTCTGGCCAGCAACAAAATGTGCAGCCCTTGCAGATCATGAACTCAGGGCCCTTTACACTGAAGTCACAACACATGACCACTACACCATGACCACTGTGGGGACAGCTGTTGTGTTACCAATAAAGCTGTAATTACCCACATTGAGTGGTATTGAGCACTTGCCTTCACGTCCTAGATTGTGTAGTCATTGTCATTATTATGACTGTTGCATCACATATGTTGTTTTAGATAATGTACACATAGTAGATACATACAGTGAAATACATGTGGGAGGGTATATGCAACAGTGACGTTTACTCAAGACAGGTATATGGTTGTATACATATAGGTGTATAGATGTCTACATGTATATACACAGGTATACACATACATATGTCTGTATACACACCTGTATAGTGCTACATATATATGGTCATGTGTACACCTCTTCGTATGTACATATGTATACATATCTATACATATATGTATCTATACATATATGTATATATAGGTATACGTATATGTACATATAGATATATGTGCATATAGCTATATATGTATACACATCCTATGTGTACAGATATGCCTAGTTATGTTGGTATAATATAGATAGATATCTGTGACTATATGTGTATACATATCTATACCATTATACCTACTACTCTCGATATATCTGTAGATATCCATATGTTTATGTGCATATGTATCACTATCTGTATATGTGTAGACATATATTGTTCTGTATATGTACATATCTGGGTGTGTATATGTATATCTATGTACATATACATACCCATATATGTCAATATGTATATGTGTAATTATTTATATATATATATATATATATATATATATATATATATATATATATCTGGATGATTATATGTACAGATGTTCTTACCATATGTCCTGGACATGGAGTGTAGACCTACCCCAGCCCCTATAGTCCCAACGTCATAGTGCAAGTGGATCTCTGGTATGTATAACAGGTATATTGGTAGACTATTGCTACTGTAATTGGGATTGACTTCACAGACATGGAGTGTGTAGGAGGTCACATCTGCTTTTCTCATGTGTGCCATTGGCTACTGACAGACATTCTAAGGACATCTTGATAAAGTACCACTGCTAGCACGTAATGCACCCATGGACTGCAGCACAGATATTGGCCAATATATGTGGACATTCTGAAGCACTCTTTACAGTCCAGAGGTATACGCAGAACCCCTTAGTGCTAAACATGTGTACCATACATGACAATATGGATGTCAACAGCCATGTAGATGGGTATAACACATAATGACTGATATACATATGCCACCATAGGTTATGCATTCACACACCCCTTTCTGGCCTGACACATAATAACCACTGGTACAGGGGTGCCATGGCCACATACTACCCATTAGATAGTGACATACATCTGTACAGCATCCCACTGCTCTGTTTGACATACATGACTGCTAAGGGAGATCACGCAGCAGTACAACCGGCAAGTATCTCCACATGACATCTCACTGGATAAGTACACTAAGCTGCTAGACATGTAACAATGTACTGTGCAGGCTACAGGCAGATTGGCTCAACATTGGCAAACATCTCCTATGGGGGAATGCACATGTACCTGCATATATAGCAGGCTCTCCAGGCATGTCATACTCAACATTGGCAAACATCTCCTATGGGGGAATGCACATGTACCTGCATATATAGCAGGCTCTCCAGGCATGTCACACCACAGGGCAAGATACACCTGTGTGAAGGTGCATAACCACATTCAATGTGAGCACAGCCACATATGGTAAGCTAGCATAAAAGGACAGTATATGGACTATCTGTTCAACACCATCCTCATATGTGCCACTCGCAGACTAACCCTACATATACTGGGCTGCTACATGGTGTGGTCTGCTGTCTGTGGTATGGGATATGTGTGGATATGGCCCTACAGACATGTAAAGCAATATGGTAACATACAGTGGAGCAGCATGTAACATCAGATAGGATGGGACCTATAACAATGACATCTACCACAGTCTGTACACAGGCTAAAGAACATGCTCACAATACACATACTGTCAACATGCATCATAGTTACACAGACCTCAGTGCTATACAAACGACCACGGAATGTCCTGGTAATGTCGTCAAATATTACCCATACTATACATAACATGTGAAGCAGTCTGATATCTCCCTGGCTTGCTATCAAATATGATGACACTAATGATGGTGTACAGCACATATGCACCTCTTAATGCATGACATATGTACAAAGGTTGACAGAGTTGTGGCTGGAATCACATGCACAGGGCCAATACTGACATGTTGCTGTGATAACCTCAAACAGGGTTTGTTGCTACATGTGTCCTATGAGGGATATGAAGTCAGTAACTGTCACGGCTTTCACCATCTACAGACTGCAATCCTCACACTACCTTCTGCAGTTCACAGATATGTGCTTTGTGGGTAACATATGACACCAAGGGCACAACACACTGCCCAGTCTGCAGACTGCCCAGCAGATGCGGATTCTTCATAAACATAGTACTGACATGGCAGGTATTACAACATGTATGACAGCCATATCCACACACACACTGTTAAACCAACATTACTCCACATGCAGTATAGCAGCACATACAGTCTGTAGTCAGGTCAGGCACATCCCCCTCCTGTGTGTTACCCTGTTTCCACAGTGTAAGTTGTTAGAGGTTAATCCCCAATCCATCTGAGCTCCTGTTCACCAAATGACAGATCTAGTTCCTGCCCACAGTAGATGTAAAGGGCCAACACCAACATGATATTCCTAGATATTGGAGTGTGTTTCCATGCAATTGGCTATGGGATGGATTGTTATCACAGCTGTTCCACATGCACTCAGCTAGAGGAGGACTGCAATTGGTGCAGAGGCCATCAGCTGATCATCATCATCACTTACAAAACACAAGCTGCTGCCTAGAAAAGCAGGTGTACATCCCACATCCACCAGAGAGGGTGTGGGTGGGACAGACAGAGACAAAGTATGTCAGGGAAGGTGTGGGTGAGTAAAACGTAAGCATGTTTGTGTCACACATCTTCCAGTACAGGGTTTCAGATACCTGACTGACTATGCATAGTTATCACATGTGTACGCAGTTATTGCATGCGCCACATAGCTTACATGTTGGTGAGCTGTCCAGACATATATGTGCTGGTGAGTGACATCTGCAACACTGTTGCGATACAGTAGGTGTAGCACATGAGCCTGTCCACATGAACTGGTGTCAGCGTCAACACAGCCACACTCTGTAAGGGACTCATACACATTGCCACACTCGGCAGGGTAATGAATACACTTCCTAACCAGTTACCTTGCCACAATGCAGTAATGCACAGGTATCAATTGGCCAACAGTGGTTATCCTGGGGTTCTATGATCAAAGGGTATGTGACAGTGTCTGACATTAGCGAGCAAGCTTCAGTATGCTAATGGGGCTGGTACTGGGTGTGAATGTGGTCAGAAGCATCATACAACACACATACATAGTGCTAGTACCAGCATGCATATGTGCATTGCTTCAAGGGTGTGTAGTGGTTGACAGTGCAAGACGGCTGTACAAGGCTAGGTGAGGGGCATAACTTGGCATCAGGCCACATGAGAATGGTCTGTATTATGGCTAAGGGGTGTAGTGTCCGGAATGGCCCACACAGGTGGGTATAGCATTCACCATCCAGTCACTTGGGTTGCTTTTGTGCATGGCCAGTGCTGTGCAATGCTTGCCATGTATGTGTTTTATATGCCATGACATGGACAGTGTTTGGGATGTGCACACATTCCACATTCATGTACAGTGGCATGTGGATGTGTACCTGGTTTGTCTGGCCCATGTTGTGTACACAGAATGTTATCATCAGATGTGACAGTCCCACCCTCATGTGGCATGGCCAGGTAATGGACAGCAGGTTGACCCTGCACCTACATTGATAGCATGCTACAGGTATTCCCTGGTGTCAGTGGCATCTGTCAATACAGGGCATGTGTGTAAGGCATGGAATTCCTTTGTGGATCACATATGATGGAACTACAGTTGTTGCAGGCATCCAGTGGGAAGCATACCGAAGGTGCACTGTCTGCAATTATGTGCCTATCGTACTGATGGACAGGGTGCCATGGCCTCTGTAGGCCACTGCATTCACACCGTAGTTAATATCAGTCACCAATATGCAGTGTACTACACACATCTTGGCTGTTGCCTTGCCATGTGCGTGTGTATGAGACATGGGTTGAGAGTGTGCTCTGGGTAATACTGGGGTTGCTAACTGTGATTGTCTGGCCTTGATGTCACATGTATGGGTATGGATATGCACCCCAGCCTCTCGGCTATTTGACAGCTGTTATCCCTGTACAGTGGACATAGTGATATATACTAGGGGCACCATATAAGAAAATTGCAAAACCCACTACACATTGGGCCCAGGTGTCACACACACACACCCTCCTCCACACAGGATACGAGGTACAAACACACACACGCACACTCACACACCTGTCATGTCCGGGAATAGAACCCCTACCTAACTAGTTTATTACACTACAACACTAGGCAGTTATAGTACGCACCACAGTGATTACTGCAGTACTCCTTCCCCAAAGGTGTATATCACATTGGCTGATATCAGCAGGATTGTCAAAGTAGGGCATTTGACATGTACTGAGTGTGACTAGCCAAAAATGTATTGCTCCCTACACAGACAGTGGAACACACACAAAACATCGAGAACTGCCATGGGTGGGTATAGAACCCTATCAGAGTTCTGAATCACACTACAGCAGTACACAGTTATGGCACATGCTATGGAGATTACTGGGCTACAATCTTTCCAGAGGTGTATTTCTGGTTGGAAGACATCAGCAGCCTTACCAAGGTAGAGCATTTAAATTATAGGGGGTGTGCCTACCCTAAAAAGCATTGCTTTCTACACAGACAGACACACACAGTTGCCAAGTCTGGGATTAGAACTCCTACTTAACAAGTTTATCACCCTGCAGCAGTACACAGTTACAGTACACACCATGGAGATTACTGGCATATAATTTCCTCAAAGGTGTATTTCACAGTTGAAGACATCGACACACTTGTCAAAGTTGACCATTAGGGGTTGTAGTGTCTGTGAATGGACTCAAAAGCATTGCTCCCCACACTGACAAAGGAACACACATGCATCCACACTTTCTATGTCTGGAAACAGAACACCTACCTACGTAGTTTATCACACTACAGTGGGACCCAGTTACAGGATGCACTACGGAGATTACTGGGCTACAGATTCCCAGAGGTGTATTACTAGGTGGATGACATCAGCTGCCTTGCAAAGGTTGAGCATTTGAATTGTAGGGAGTGTGACTAGCCTAAAAAACATTGCTCTCTACACAGACAGGCAGGCACACACACAAACAGTTGCCATGTCTGTGATTAGAACACCTACATAACTACTTTATCACACGAGAGCTGTATGCAGTTACAGGATACGCTATAGAGATTACTGGGCTACAATTTTCCCAGAGGTGTATTTCTAGGTGGATTATATCAGCAGCCTTGCCTAAGTTGTGCATTTAAATTGTTGGGAGTGTGACTACCCTTAAAAGCATTGCTCTCTACATAGTCAGACAAACACACACAGACAGTTGCCATGTCTGGGATTCGAAGTACTACCTAACTAGCTAATTACATTACATCAGTATGCAGTTATGGGATGTACCATGGAGATTACTAGGCTACAGTTCTCCCAAAGGTGTATTTCACATTGGATGACATCAGCAGGCTTGTCATAGTAGGGCTATGGGGAGGGCAGTGTGTGTGCATGGGCCATTACCCATTGATGTAGGGGTTGACACGCCACATGCGGCCACACACAGGGTCCTATTTCACAGGAACATGTATACAGTTGCAAGATGACTACTTCCTTGTACAGTCATGTTACACAGCTGGCACATGCACCACATGGTCTGTAATGCTGACAGATACTGGCGGATAGTATCTGCAGTGAGTGACATCTGCAACTCATGTGTTTGGGGCCCTTTGGCTGTGTGCTGGGTGGGACAGGCCTGGATGGCTCCTTGTCACAGTCACCCTCTTCCACGTATCTATGTCCATCTGCCTTTGGCTTATTATAGTGTGTTGTCCTTAACATATATATCTGTATTCCTATCCACTGTGTGTGCAAGGCATGAGTGGTGCATACTGATGAGTGTTTGCACTAACAACTGTGACTGCCAGATATGTCTGGCCCACTGGTTTTTGCAGACATGGCCCTGATGTGTTTAAGTGTGTGAGCATGCCCAGTATGACCTTTCAGTATGTTCACACAACAATGGAACAAAAGTACAAAATACTTCAAAACAACAAACACAGGTAGCAATTCCACACTGTAATGCTGGGATATACTTTTAATAGTTAGCAGTTTTCACAGGTTCAACAAATAAATCCAACAGACCAAGAACAAGAACAGTAATGTTAAAATGCTTTTCGTCTGGATATTATCCGGACTTCTTCAGAATACTGTTTATATTAAAGATCTGGTTTAAAAACCCCTCATTACATGACATCATCAAATGGGCGTTGTTACTCACATCTGATTTCTTAAAAAAAACATACACACATTTTTAAAAATGCCCAACAATTTCTTACTCTCATAAAATCCATAAAAATCTTTTAACCATAATGAAAGTTCATCAGTTCTTATTAAATAAATAAAATGAAATACAATAGAAACATCACTGAAATGCAAAGTGGTACATGCGGCAAGTTATACCTGTACAGCTAAATAGCACAGGTAATGACGGCTAGTCACCACTAAGCTATAGTTAACCTAACGTGGCTGGAAAACCTTCTAACACATCTAACACATGGCAAACAAATAACCTAAACTAGATGGAATGTTATTATTACCTAAGCCAAAATCACTAACAAGTATATATAAGACCCTTATTGTATATTACCATTAGCTAATCATGTAAACAGATCCATAAACATCCAAAGATTTACATAATCAACAACACGGCTTTTAAAGGAAAAGCATACTAGCAACATCATATTACTACATCTCACCATACAAAAAACCTAATACATGATACGTCATGTTAGTTATCATTCTTATTACCTAATTAGTCGATAGAATGGCCATAAACATATATATATATATATATATATATATATATATATATATATATATATATATATATATATATATATATATATATATATATATATATATATCTCGAAGGACCAACACCAAAAAATCTATATTGTCTAAGCTAAAACACCTAAACAATAATATGCAATGGTGGTAAATAACCAATTCTAACAAAATTCATCTATATGATCTAAGGGGAATTCCTAACAAGATTAAAGACTACTAAGTATATATTAATAAATTAATAAATAATGTCACCTACACCCATCTAAGCAAACAGAAAATGGGTTAGTTATATGAGTTACGTTATTTGTCATTACCTGTGCTATTTAGCTGTATAGGTACAACTTGCCACATGTACCGCTTTGCTTTTCAGTGATGTTTCTATTGTATTTCATTTTATTTATTTAATAAGAACTGATGAACTTTCATTATGGTTAAAATATTTTTATGGATTTTATGAGGGTAAGAAATTATTGGGCATTTTTAAAAATGTAAATATGGTTCTTTTAAGAAATTGGATGTGAGTAACAACGCCCATTTGATGATGTCATGTAACGAGGGATTTTTAAACCAGATCTTTAACATAAACAGTGTTCTGAAGAAGTCCGGATAATATCCTGATGAAAAGTGCTTTAACATTACTGTTCTTGTTCTTGGTCTGTTGGATTTATTTGTTGAACCTGTGAAAACTGCTAACTATTAAAAGTGCGTCACAGCATAACAGTGTGGAACTACTACCTGTGTTCGTTGTTTTGAAGACCTTTCAGTATGTTGTTGCCTTACATTGCCTTCATTTCTCTATGTGTATGAGCATGCCCAGTATGGCCGTCTGTATTGCATGTGTGGGTCAAGTCCAGGTAGTTTGTACAGCAGTGCTGGCCTTTGTGTTGTACACTGACAGGTAGCATGCTGTCTCTGCAGGATATCCATCAATCATTTGGCATTGACTGTTACTACATTTCTGCATAGCGGCGGGGCTACACTTGACTGTTTCTACATCTCTACACAGGATTGTGGTGGGGGGCATACCTGACTGTTACTATATTTCTATGTAGGTTGGGGGAGGGCACACCTAACTATTTCTACATTTCTACACAGGATTGGGGGGGCACACCTGACTGTTACTATATGTCTACGTAGTACTGGGGGGGCACACCAGACACTTGTACAGATTTGCTGGGACTGCACTGGTATGTCGGGTACTCCATTTCAGTCTGTAGTCTTACCTATCGTGCTGGCTAGAGGCATACCAGTGTACTAAGATCATGGCTTTGGTTGCCCTACATATTATTGTCTGACTTCCTACCCTTCAGAACTAACATCCCTCTGCCTGCCATGCTGTGGTCTGTCTCTGGCCTGGGGGGGAGGTAAACCATAGCCATCATTCTTGGGCCATGGCACAGGCTCTGTTTGGGTTTGTCTACATCTGTCCTGCTGGCTGACACTGTTGTTGGCTATGTGAACTGTCCTGACTGGCATGTGTGGGTCATATGAACACACATGTCACTCAGCATATTTCCTGCAGTGGGTTTTGTCACCCTGTGTAGTACTGGCTGCTATGGTGACTCCAGTATATGTTACAGATGTCATGGTGCCAATATGGGTGTCTGCTGTCTGCTGCCATAACATTCAGCCACCCAATTCCTTTGCATGCTCACGTCCATACCATAGTTACAGGTAACGACACATTCTACTCCATTTTGCAATTGGTAAGTTGATTGACTTACCTTGTGGGTGTGCCAGGCTTGCAGATGGTGCTGGTGGGCTGCCTATGCTGGATGCACATAGTACACTCCCTATACATGGTTGAGCATAAGTAGTGTCATGTTTGGAATCCCTTTTACTGTATGTGTGAGTCAGAGAGAGGTGTCATTCCCTGGGTCCCTACTGTGCCAGTGCATGTACTATGCGTTGCCTCTTTGCCAAGGCCAGGGCATGCTGGGCATGCCTTCTTCTGCCTACTGGGGAAGGCTCAGGTTGTTCCTTCTCCAGGTCACTCTGTGCCTGTGCAGGCCTTGGCATTGGTGGGGGACTGTGTGGCCCTGCCCCACGCTGTTCCTGCTACAGCTGTTTCTGCAGGATCATATTGTGTAGCATAGCACATACCATAACAATTTGGGTACATGTAGCTGGTGAATACTGCAAGGCTCCACCAGATGTGTCCCGACACCAGAACCATGACATGAGCATCCCAAACACATGCTCTAGTATATGTCTGGCCTGTGCGTGTGCCTCATTATGGCATTGTTGTTCAGGTGTGTGTGCATTTCTGATGGGTGTCATCAACCACAGCTCCAATGTGTACCCAGCATCCCCCACTAGGTGGCCAAAGGGAATGTTCCCATTGGCAAATCTCTGGCACAGCTGTGTCAGATGCCATATGTGGGAATTGTCATAGCTTCCAGGGAAGCCTGCACACACATTCATTATAATGCCCTGGGAATCACATACAACCTGGCAGTTGATGGAGGGAATGCCCCTGTGGTTGATGTAGGCCCTGCACTGCTCACTGGGTGGTACTTTTATGCATATGTGTGTACAGTCTATAGCACCCACTACCCCAGGGTATTTTGCTATTTGGTGGAATACACACATATTACTGGTCAACACCTCACGGGTGATGAGGAAATATATGTGCTCACTGGCATGTGCTGACATGGCATCCAGGAACTGGTGGAATACTCTCGATGCTAATGCCTGTGAGATCCCCATGATATCCCCAGTTGTGCTTTGGGAGGTACCTGTGGCTAGTATACCTAGGTCTACACATACCTTGGTATCCACTGGGATGGGTTCCCCTCTGTCAGTTTGTTGTGACAGGTGTGGCCGGCACAGCTCAATACATTGCTGTAGGAGGTCCCTGTCCACCCTATAGTGCTCCGCTATTTCCAGTTCATGTAGCTCCTGGTAGGATACCCTGGGTCTGTACACTCTTCTCCATCTCCTCACTGTGGGTTGTTTGGCAGTATTCACATCCTCACCATCCTCAGCCTCTTGCACATGTTGTTCTATGTTGTCTGCTGCAGCCCTTCTCATTTTGTAGGTTTGTTAGTTAAAATTTCCCTGCTTGTATACACCGGTGGTGCAGAGAGTGGGAAAAACCAGAGGGGAAGGTGTTTGCTTAGTTTATAGTAGTGTTCTGGGCTGGGCTGGTCTGCTGCCATTGTAATTGGTTGATTCTGATACATTTCACCTGCCAGCTAAGCTAGTTTTCCTTGCTTACCTTCCTACTGCTGTTTTCCCTTCCCATTGCCTTCCTGTTTAATCCCATGTGCACGCCGCACAAACAGCATGCTCAAATTTGCACACTGCTGCTATTTCCTGGTTTAATCTCTTTTTTCTTCTTGTACAACCCGGTGCGTGGCACGCACAACCACTTAGGCTTTTTAAAGACTGCTAGGCAGGTTTAGACACACCCTCTAGTTTAGCTGTGCTGAGCTAGGAGCAACCCCATGCTGCAGGGCTCCAATCCACTTACAGTATGCCTGACACCCCCCCCCATGATGTCACCTACCTCCTAGGCTTGCACCAAGCTATTCCTACTCTTACACTGTTGGGACCTGACTCACATCATGGGGAAAACTGGGATTCACTATCCTTCCCCTCATTTGCATAGGATTGCCTGCTAATGCATAGTTACATGTCTCACACTGAGCCTCCACCCTTAGCAACCACTACTCATTGGTCAGGTTGTCTTCTGCCTGCCATTGACTTGCATGGCAGAATACTGATTTTAGTTAGAATGCTTAATTTAGGTTCATTTTGTTATTTTTCCACCCGATCCCGTTTGCGCGCTGCTGCCCAAGCTTAAACAGCCGAAATCGGCTAATAAGAAATAAAAGTTGATTTTTTTAAATTTTTTTATTGTTTGCAATGCTAATGGCCTTATACTTGGCCATTGGCATGCTTACTACATGATATGCAGCCAATATTTGGGGCTGTTATAGCTCAGTTTTGGATTTTGCAGAAATGTACTCCGTTACTAACCGAGTACATTTCTGCTGATTGCACTAGTCATGCATGGGTGGTTGCAAGCTTCCTGGATTGCAAATTCACCTTATTTGCATGGATTTCTCCTGCAAATGGGGTGATTTGCATACAAGGGCTTCGTCCATGCAGGATTAGTGCAGGAGCTCTCGTGCACACCCCTGCAGGCTGTTCCTGGATCGCATGAGAGACATATCGCCTGCTTGACCTCCTGCACCAATCTTGCAAGCCGTGCAATCTTTTGAGAATATGGGGGAGTGTCTTAAAGTATCATATATACCAAGTTATATGTAGATGGTGTAGACATCTTAATATGTTAGAGCTTGCTTTACCATTGGTGCTGTAATTTGCTCTGAGGTTGTAGGTGTTGAGAAAGGAGAAAATATATGTATTATATGTTTTCTACAAATTTTAACTTTTCTTTGATTTTGCATGCCTTCAGCAGTAGTATATCTAGAGATTAAGGGAGAGGGAGCAACCCCCCCCCCATATACCAATGATGTAGAGAACACAGCCCCACCTGAAATGAAAACATAATAGTTTTTTTTCCATTTTTTTCTCACAGCAATTTGTTAATATGGCAGTTTTTCTTTTTCATTTTAGATACTACAGTTGTGTTGTTTTGGGTCTTAGCTAAGGGACATGCATTTCATTTTATATCTCTATTTTAGACAAATCTGGAACTGAGATTAAAGTCATGTGAAGAACCTTTTTGTTGATTCCTGTACCACACAGTGTCCACATATTCTGAAATACTTTACTTCATCCCTGATTTTATGACCGACTGTACATCCAAGATCAAATTTGCTGATTGATATTTTCCATTATCTGAACATTTAGATCAAAATCATATCTGCTTTCTTTCATTCAAACTAAAATGGCTAACTGTAAGAAAAGTAATGAAGAAGAAGTTCTTTAAAAAAGTGCCATTTTAGATCATAAGTTGTATTCTTTAAATTGGATATTTGTGGCAAACAAGTAGATGTGGAAACACCACAACCAATGTTAAGAGCTGATAGTCACTGGGAGTCAGGATAAATGTGTACTGAGACATCATCAGTTGCATTATAATTCTTGACAATAAACTTAAACTTCATTGTAGAATATTTTGTTGGACGGAATTCTGTCAATATTTTTAGATTGAGGTTTATTTAACTACAATTAGTTGGACTATGCAGGCTGGCAGTGTACTTTCAGCAGGTTTTTTCCAATTTCCAGATGATAGTGTGATTGCAGATTGCAGTGTATATAATGTACAGGGTGTGAGGGCCAAATTATCTACATGGGAGGCATAGGGGTGGCCTGTTTCCCTGCAAAAAATATATTTTATGTGTTTTCTTTCATGTTTTTTGAGTTATAGCATTCTAACTTAAAAATAAGTACACTGCAACTCATTTATTTCATTATCAATTACTATAAGCTGTTCTTCTCTCTGTTGAACAACTTTAGGGAATCTATTCTTGACATGAATCAGTTTCTCTGAAACTGCCCACTAAATATTGGAATAGACCATCGTTCTCACAGCACTGTAATGGAAAGAATAGCTACCAAAGAATGAATAAATAAATGAATGTATGAACAATTGTAACTTAATCATTGACTGTTCACCTGGGAGCAGAAAAAAATAATTTCCTATGTTTATTTACTTAACTTTTTTTGCTTATTTAATTAACAGAAGTATTCTATAGTCATTAACCAAATAATAACACTGAATAATACCACCACTTCTACTGGCCACAGACTTTGCCAGTTATAACTTAGGTGTCATCCAAGTCTGATGGAAAACTAGGTAACTATTTGCAACATCCTCATACTATAAGGAATTCCCTTTGGGTGAGTGATATATACTGCATCAGATAATATGATTTTACTTAATTTATAATTAGTTCATAGGATCATAGGAAATGCTAGGCAGTTGAGTCTTATGATTATTTACACTCTGCTATCACCTACCCTCAGAGTGAACCTCCTGTCTTGAGGAGGGTCAGTCCAGTGGTGAATTTATGAGTGCCCATCCTATTTTCCAGTTCCCATTTAAAGGAAGGTAATGTACCACATTGTTTAATTTGCAGTGGGAGTCAATTGAAGATGTGGGGAAGGTACTCTGTAAAGATCCCTACTCCCAGTTTGCAATCATCTACAAAATTGGTTATCCATATGTCCTAGTTTCTGATTTGAAGCTCAGAACAGAAAATGGAAAACAAAAGTAGTTTCAGAATAGAACCTTGCAGAACGCTGCTGGTAGCTTTCAAACTCATTGATAAGGCAGCTGTTGTATTTACCTGCTGGTGAAGATTTAGATCCCTTGCTTTGCTACTTGTGGGACCACTCAATTTGCAGAAATACAAAAGATCCTGGAATAAAGAGTCCCTAATGGCTCAGAAGACAAGTCATCCAGCTCCCCTCAGAAGTATATACAATAATGAAGAAAAAGGACAGTGCTTCCAGTCTTTTCTGGTAGTTTAGTGATTTTAAGCCAGTGTTCTTCTTAGTTAGGAACATCTAGGATCTTTCTAGTGTTTGATATATCTAGTGAGGTACATCTCATGGTGGCATTGTAATCAATAAGTGGCCTTATCAATGCTGAATATAATAAAGCAATTGGCTGTTAGATCTAGAAGACATTCACTTGGTGATCAGCTGCCCTAAATAGATGAACTTTTGGACTGCTGTCTTTATTTGGAGATCAAAGTAAAAGGAATTATTAACCCAAATAAGAAGGTCTCTAGCAAAGTTCTCATTTGATAGTGAGATACTGTGCATATAGTATGTTGGAGGAATGATGCTTTATGAAATACAATTATATTACACTTTTTAGCATTTCATTTGAGTCTATTATCAGCTCATCAGTTGTTTACAAGTGTAAGTTCTTATTTCAAAGATTGGTTTTCAGAGTTTTGCTTGACAATTACTCCCGGTTTGCAATCATCTACAAAATTGGTTATCCATATGTCCTAGTTTCTGATTTGAAACTCAGAACAGAAAATGGAAAACAAAAGTAGTTTCAGAATAGAACCTTGCAGAATGCTGCTGGTAGCTTTCAAACTCATTGATAAGGCAGCTGCTACTAGCACAGCATGACTTCTGTCCCTTAGCCAGTTTACTATCCATCTTACACATAGAGAAATATTTGTAATGTATGTAATTTAAAAACTATGATGGCTAGCTAGGGGTATAATATCAAAGTCCTTGGCCAGTTCAAGGTATGCTGCCTTCACCCTACCTAATCATTCTAAGTTTATGCCCCCAGGGGTCTCTCTCTCAGGTTCCTAAGCTCTCTATAACTCCCATAGCTATTTTCCTATGAGTGTATTTAAGCTCTCTGCAACTCTTATAACTACTTTCACACGACTCAACTTTGTAAATATTGTAAATAGCATCTTACTTCAAATGTGTGCATGTAAAGTGTATCTACATTTACTTAAATGTATGTATGTAAACTGTTTCCACACCTAATACATGAGTGTCTGCTCAAATGAAACTGTATAACCCTTAAGATCACCCACAATGAATTTTGTTGACTATGCATGAAATTGAATGTTCTTATTTGTAACTGTTCTATATAATGTATCTTTTATACTTTTGTATCTTTTGTATTTAAACTGTATAATGCATCTTGGAGCTTTTCTCCCCGGGCATCCACAGAAAATGGATCATTTAGGCCCAGTGGACTTCCCTGGTAATCAAACTGGAAATAAATAAATAAATCAACTGCTTGTGATATATTTCAAAGAAGTTAACCAAATTCATTAGACAGGATGTACCCTTAACAAAGCTAAACTGTTGTGGGTTTAGACTGATGAGGCTGTTAATGGCATATTTAACCAAATCAGTTATAATGCATTCTGTTGCTTTACATATGAGACTCATCAGGTTGATGGCCTTGTAATTCTTGATGTCAATGGTGAGGCCATGTTTGTGGAGTGTATCTCAACTGTGTTCACCAAACTTGAGGGGTGAAGCCAGTGGTTAAACCCGGATAAAATTGTTTAAGGAATGGCTTTATCAGTGCTTCCTTGGTGCTGTTTATTAAACAGCCTGGTACATTATCAGGTCGGATGGAGTAAGCATTTTTTGGTTTTGAGAGCACATGAGTACATGATCTTTGATGATTATGGTAGGTGTGAGATCTTTGGGGGTAAATGGGCTTTGCAGAGTCATGTCAAGGATGAAGCTGACAGTGAATGTGTTAGCTAGTATGTTGGCAATGTCATCTAGGTCATAGTAGGTGGTGCCATCTTGAACAAGTCCTCAACAATGTTGGGTGGTATTTCCTTGTTTCCTAATGTAGCTAAAAACAAATTTGTAGTTGTCTAAAGCTTCAGAGGCTCACCTCAGTTCATGGACTTCCTTGGTATTCTTAATAATTTTTCATCAATTTTTTTTCATGCTATCCTTGAATTGTGGGTCCTATAATCTGCTCTATTCTTTATGCTTTTTCTTTTATTGTATGATTTATTTATGTTTGCTAGACCACAATGGTGCCATACTTTTAAACTTTCCATCATATTTAGAACTGGTAGGTACTGTCAATTTCTGTCTATATTAGTTTGCTGAAATGTTATATTGGTGAACACCTATTCATCGACCCCTATTCAGAGAAAATCACTTCAAATATTCACTGAATTTACTAATGGCAAGGAAATACTTACCCGCAGCACAATGGGCCAACATCTAAGTTAATCAAACCCACCCAAGTGGGGGACTTTGCCCCCACACACCCCCTCTAACTGTATACCAACTCTGATATTGCATTACAGTGGAGAAAAGGGCAAAGTTCTGTAGTTGGCCAACTACGTCTTTGCCCTTGGTAAATTCAGTGAATTGCTGAAGTGATTTTTGCTGAATAGGAGTCGATGAATAGGTGTTCACCGAAATAAAATTTCAGCAAACTAATATAGACCTGTCAGTTTTATACATTTATCTATATAGTCATATAACTCTTTTATGTTGCTTCCTGCTATGGTGATGTCTCATGTTGAAACTTCATTGTCGAATTTACTGAGATATGTATGTTTGAAATATTCAGTTCTGAGATATTTGTATCTTCATGTTTAGAGGTTGCAATACTGACAGTCACTAATTTATAGTCCAGTTTAATTAGGGAAGGATATACTAGGGGAATAGTACACAAAGAAGCTATGTTCATAAGGGCTAGGTCTAGAACATTATGCCCTCATGTTGGTTTATTATCAATCAGTTTTAAGGAACTTTCTTCACTGAAATCTAAGAATTTTGGGGCATAACCTACATTTGAGGTATAGATACTCCAGTTTATTGATGGATAGTTAAAGCTTCCCAAAATGCTGAATGTTTATTTACAGGGAATTTATGAATTATATCTAGGAACTGTACATGATTGTCAGGCATCATAGAGGGTGTCCTGTAACAGGCTATAATCTGATGTTTGGGTTAGTGTGATTTGAATCTCAAAGTGCTCTGTTTTAAGTCCCTAGAGTTATGGCTAGAGGTGATATGGTCTCCAACAAATATGGAAATGTGACTTCAGTTGCCATCAGGTCTGAAAATGTGTTAGGTGTAATACTTAGGAATGGAGGGAGTAAATATGGAAATGTGACTTCAGTTGCCATCAGGTGTGAAAGCGTGTTAGGTGTAATACTCAGGAATGGAGGGAGTACTTTCTGAACAATTAATGCAAGTTTAAGTAAACGGACATGGATGTGCTCCATATGCAGAAGAACATCAAAGTCAAGTATTTTGTTTTTGAGACTTCTAGCATTGACTTGAGCTACCTTAATGTAGTCTTGTTCAGGATTTAATATGTTCATTATCTTGGGATGTCTATCAACTGGACTTTGCCTAAAAATGCACTATGGGAGGAAACAAAAGCTTTAGCCAGCATGCCTAAGCCTTGGAACAAGAGATGCAGACCGTTCGTGACAAAACAAGTAGGACTTTTGAGCATCTTGTCCATATCTGGCATACTGATTCAGCTGGAATGACACCACATATTTAACTAATTATGTTATCTTCTTCCCTAGGTATCATTCTTATAGAAGGAAATATTTCATTCAGGACCACAGCCTTGACTGCATTTATGTCATGCATGAAGAGCTCCGATATGTCTCTCTGCATATCCTCTCGGAGTTTTGTGTGCCAGCTTGTTCACACCTATGGACCATCACCATGTTGTGCTCATATGTAGCAGGTAAAAGAGACTTGAAGAGCCTTGTTATATCAGGTATCCTAACACCTAAAAAACAACTCACCATCACCTTGTCATTGTCCACATTATTCAGAGGAGCAACTGTGTCTGAAAATAACATCACTAGTCACTAGAAACTTCTTATTTCTGCAGTAGTTCTATGTACTGAATCTGGCTTGATTTAAATTCATGGGTAACACATTGTCTTAGAGTTAGGTTTTGGCTGAGACCTATGAGGCTTTGATAAGAACATTTTACAGCCTCAGCATAAGACATTTTAGTGTGGGTTGAGTGCTGTGGAAGTTTACGCTGCTCACAGTCTGAGCCCTTTTCTGAGAGTGAGACTTGTATCTCATTTAAGTATTCATATCTCTCACAAAGAGAATTTAACTTATTTTATTTTATTTTGTTTACTAGGGTAGAGCACTGATCAGATTTGACCATTTGCAGATGCAGCTTTGATATTTGTTGTACTAATTAAAAGTTCATTATCTGTGATCAGCATGCAGGTGCTACACTGTCTAAAGATACCACGTGCTTTGAGACAACAGAAGGAAGGCACTATAATATTCTAGACCTATAATGTTCTAGACCTAGTCCTTATGAACATTACTTCTTATTGTCCATTTTAAAAGCCCAGGGATTGGAATAATTGTTTGAATACACAGAGTACTATATTCAGTTATATAAGTTACATATTCAACTATTAAGAATATGACTAGTTGTGTATTTCTTGCATATGCACTATGCCGAGCATCTACTAACTGCTAAGGGCAGTATTGAGCAACTGTAAGGTACTGTTCCAGAGCACAGCAGTTATAGATTGTTTGATGTTACTGTGCAGACCTGTTATGTGTAGGATGGCTTGATGCACAACTTCAGGTAACTGTACTTCCTACAGATATTGTTAGGCACACTAACCAGTAGTGATTTGGAGAGGTTAAGAGGTATAGACAAAACATGTGGCTCAAGATACTAGAGTCTATACAGCACATGGTTAAAAACTCCTGCATGATGACAACACTATGTAAACGCGGGCAATTTATAGCAACAGAAAGGTTGAAAGTGTTCTAATGAGCACACTGGCCAAGAGCAAAATGTACTCTTTATAGTTCTAAAGTAATCAGAATTCTAGAAATGACTAGGTTCTTTCTTCACTCAACACTAAAGCAAATATTTGCTAGATAAGTAGAAAATCATCAAGAAGTACACAGCTATTGCAGTAAAACTCAGTAAGAATACAGAAGTGCTTATTCCGGGTCTCACTGGGCTGGCTGTTGTAGTCAAATCTTGTGCAACTTTGTCACAAGCAGTAGCTTTGCAACTTAACATGTGGCAGGTTACAGCAAATCATCTCTAGCCCGTGCAAATGCATGCAATTAATAAAAACAAAGGAAAGCTGAAAATATTATTGATACTTAGGCATTAGCATTTGAGAGAATTTTGTAAATTATTTCGTTTAAGGTTTCTTTATTATATGTGTGTGTTATATTAGCATATAATGAATTGACTATTGTTGTGTAAACTCATTTTTGTTAGCCTTACATAAGTAATGATAGAAAAGGATAAAGAGTGACTACACCATTTAATTTCTTCATTTATTTAAATGTCTGGTGATGTTTACCCTGCCATTAGCACACTTAACAAAGTACATGATGTTCTCTTCTGTGTTTGCTGTTTCTGCAATAGAATCTCAAGTAGATTTATAAGTCAGGCTTTACTAATACATTCCTCATACACCTGCTGCTGTACTGCTGCAGTGACTAATCTACTTTTCACGTTCAGATCAACAACACTTGAGATGTAAGAGGCTTCTTTAATGTTATCAGTGATAAAGACAGAGGACATGCATCATTTGTCAGCCATCAACTAGAAACACAGTCTTGCTTTTTCTGTGGGGTGAATGATGCCTTACCTCATTTCTTATGACAACTTTCGCTTCTTGATTCAGAGCTGTGCTTTTAACTCCTGAAATGTACCTGTATTACTTTATTTTGTGCCTATGATAACAGATAATGAGATTCTAAATTATGCAAAGCCTAAATTAAAAGTTCTATTTAAACTTGCTGGATATTTGATTATTTTAAAAGGAATTGTGAATTCTAAACTATTAGGTTTATAACACTGCTTATAGCCTTTTGCAAATTCTTTGAACTATGAAATGGAATATCATTTTTTACAACTTCGGTATCCAAGCTAATTATACAGTATCAATTCAATTCTATAATAACTTTTAAAATTTCACAGCTATTGACTTGTAATAATTATGGATAATGTTGATTATCACATTTAAGCTACATTTAAGCCGACACAGTACCTAATAGTACCTTTACACACATATGCACACGTACACACACACACACACACACACACACACACACACACACACACACACACACACACACACACACACACACACACACACACATGCACAGAGTCTACTATAAGTCTTTATGTGCTGATAGCTTGCAACTCACTTGCCCACTGCCACCTTCCTGAAAAAGAAAGTGCTCTAACTAGCTCAATCTTACTTAACAGTTTAGCAGTCCAGCTGACCTACTGAACTGCACAGCTGTATGAGAGTTCTAACCCTAAAAATCCCATCCAGTTTTTAACATAACCTAAAGCTAAAATTCCTCCCCCTTCCCTAAACCTACATTTCCTGATAAACCTAAAACAATCATTCTACTCCCTAAGCAAAAACTCCTCTCCTGCTCACTAAACCTTAAACTACTTTTTGGTTCCCTAACCCTAAACTCCCCCTCACAATTCCTCCATATGACAGAACCTATCTTGCTTGAGCTCCATTAATGTATTTGGGTAAGGTATGGCAGCTGCTTCCCTGAGCTGATTTTAAAATTCAAGCACAAGCAGCAGCCTGTACCTCCTATCAACATTCAAGTCCCTGGTTCAACACAATGGCCTTTGAGTGCTTTTGACTCAAGCCCCTGAAGTAGAACCACACATGCACACCACACACATATGCACACACCCATGCACTCAGGCACATGCACACACACGCACACACGCACACACGCACACACGCGCACACACCCATGCATTTAGTTAGGCACATGCACGCACACATACACACACACCTTCCTTTCAATAGTTCAAAAAACATTTCCTGAGTAACCCATCTAGCTAAACAGTGTAGCAATAAAAGCACTTTGTAGACAGCAAGGAAAACAACTTTTGGTTCCATACCACAGTGAATATATGCTGAGAGATGGATTGTTATTCATCATAGTTAACAGTGAAGAAGACAAGTTTCTAGACTTGTTATTTATGGACAAAGAATATACTTTTTGCAGTTCCATAAATATAAATACATTGCATACAAGACTCTAACATCATCTGACAATTTAATTTTTGCATTTACTCCTTTTTGTAAGATATACAGCAACCATGATTTTGAGTGAGCAACACTTATAGCATAGGGTGTATAATCAAAATTAATAAGTATGCTTAAGTGGAATATGGTATGATATGGCAATAAAGTAGCATTGTGAAAACTGTATGCTTCTCCATGCTGCACCCCAGTTATATCCAGATCTGTAGAGGCTTCAGTCAACAAAGCTAATCAAAAACAATGTGATTTGGCTGTAGAGCATTTACTGGCAAATATTGAACTTCCATCTTGTGTCCATGGTCTAAAAATTTTAGAGGAGACACATTTAATTGAATTGTGTCACAAGACCACAAATATTTCACTCCCAAAACTTCATACAGAAATATGTTCTCAAATATTATCTGTAAGTTTAATTCTGCCATTTACAGAAGCTGAGGTGACCCAAAACTCTTCTTGAAGTATGTAGCATATTCACGGATTAATGACTTACTTAACTAAATTGAAATATTTTACAAACCTGGCTTTTCAGTCAAAAATAGTACAGCCAGGTAGTCATTAGTCACATAGTTTCTAACCCCTACCATGTATTTACAGTCTTACAAACACCACAGAAACTGTTCCTAGAATCTTAAAATGTGGTCTAATAATACCATTAGAAAAATACTTAAGCTGACTTCAGCTTACAGTTTTCACCACATTGCTAACATTTTAAAAGTTTATATAAACCAGTCCTTGATGACTTACAAACTTAGGGCATACTGACTGATAGGCATTGTGTTCAGACCAAACTATAGCACACTGTTTTGTATACTTTAACATATGAGGTGTACACAAATATGGATATTAAAAACCCAAAGAAGAATGCTATATTACCCTGAAATGTTTTAATACAGTAGATCACAATATTTCATTGAAAAAAATAAACTTTAGTGAATTCCTGCTAGAACTTGTTCATAGCTTACAATGTTATATATCTAACAAAAATTCAGAGTGTTTAGAGTTATGCATATTGGTCTGTAATTTGCAATTCATTGCATATTCCTCCCTTGTCGCTGAAATAAACAAGCAATGCAGGGGCATAGTAAACGCTACCAAAGCCAAGTTTGAGACTAAAACATCCACCCGTGCCAAAGACATTCACAAAGCATATTTTAGCCATGTTCATAATCTCAAATGCACTGAGCTAATTGTTACATACACTAAGGCTAAAGATATAGCACACCTACTATCTGATAAATTTAGCAATAAACTTTCTCCACCCTCTAAACATGATCTGTCCTTAACAAATCCAGACTGGGATGGGTCCAATATTTAGAGGTTCCCTATGTCCTGATTAATTTAGTTCCATGAGAAATGTTTCCTTGGCTTTACATATGGGACTGGTCAAATGCCTGGAGCTGTAATTGCCTGGGCCTGCAGAAGTTCATTCCTTATGCAGGTGAATATGTGTATATGTTCTCCTTTCAATGGTAAATTTTAAATATTGTGGCATTTCATCATGCTGTAGACTGCCAAAAGCCATTGCAACATTGTTGTAACATACAACTTTCCCTCCCTCTCCCACAGAACTAATATTTTTTTTTTATAGAACTTAGATATTGTCTGTCCCTGAAGATATACCTGAAAATGACTTACCTACAGCTATCACACAAAACAAAGTAGTAAAAGTGCTATCAAAAATTAAAAATATTGCATCACTGGGTCCTGACAATATCCCTGGATGCATCTTAAATAGCATGAAGTACAATTTAGCCACATCCTTACTAGAAAAGCTCACATAGACACTGCCACAACTTGCTGTAAGAGAAAAGTTAGTTTGTTTTTGCTTTCTGGTATTTTGTATTGCTTTATTGCCTTCTTCTATTTTGTATATTGTGATTCATTTTTTACACTATGTTTTACTTAAATTCTGCTTTTAATTGCATATTTAAACTAAGAAAGAGACCACAGCCATGTCTCTTGTGACTCTCACAGAAACTAGAACAGGTAAATTAATGTTAATTACCTGCAAAATTAGGGTGGTGCTAAGAACTACACCTTTTATTTAAGGAATAAAATAGAACATTTCAAGCCTGTATAAGAAAAGTTCACCCAGACTCTGCCACGACTTGCAGTAAGGGAAAGGTTAGCTTGTTTTTGATTTCTTGTATTTTGCATTGCTTTATTCTCTTATTCTGTTTTGTGTGTTGTGATTCAGTTTCATTACAATGTGTTTTACTTGTATTCTACATATTTAAACTAGTATAGGGGTCACAGCTGTATCTCTTATGAGTCACACAGAAATTAAGTTTTTCCCCACCCTCCTACCCTGGTACTGTTGTATTCTTAAACTCAACTGTCTTTCAAGTTGTCTGCCCCTTATGCTACTTTGACCACATATCTCCTTCCCTCTCTGGTTTCATTAGCTATTATGAGTAAGCACAAAATAATCAATTTGTGAAATCACTCCCCTTCAACTATTTACATTTATTGGCCATCTCAATGTATTCCATAAAACCATAATACAAAGTGCCCACCCCTTCCGATCTATCTAGATCTTTTTAAAATTAGTAGCTCTCCAGCTAAAGGTTAAATTTACCCATCTTTCATATCTAACTGCTCAGTGCAAACTGTAGCTTTTAGGATACTAGCCCATTTTTACATCTTATCTTTAAAATTTGCAAAATCTACTCCAAGACCATCAATTACTGGAGAGCCCACATTCTGCCTCTCAGTAGTCATCTTGGAATTAGTGCTTCTGCTTTGCTCCTGTTTAGAGAAGGAGCATAGAGACATTATTTTCTGGGGACTGCTGATCACCAGAAAGCATAATAATGTTTTAATAGGTGCCATCTTGGAATTTGTGCTTATATTTTGCTCCTGGTGAGAGAAGGAGCAGAGTGCATTGATTTCTGACTGTTTCTAGTTAGAAACTGAGTGTCTGTGTTTGATCTTCTGCATTGCAATGCCGTCTTAACACATGGACACACTGGGAAGTTGCGTGGAGCATGGTTGCCCCATGCTAACCTATGTATGTAGTGACTTGCTGTCAATAAATAAATAAATACTATACTATACAAAATAATAAATATCTGAAGAATTATGAAAATTATAAAAATTATAAATATTAGAAAGTATTGTAGAGTAGAAATTTGATTATTCAAAACATCAATTATCCAAATGTAGCCTTCCTAAAATGTCAATTATCAGAACGCAGTAGCAACCTTTCTAAAAGTTGCGTCTGTACGTGCATCATCTGTTCTTTCTACCATGTGGAATTTAACATTCCATTCACTGCTGCCTTGCTACTTCCACAGATTCAATTCAACAAGTAAGTTCTTCTGATGAGAGAAGAAACAAAGGAGCATTGTATCCCAGCAGTGTGAAGCTGTGGTGAGACAAACACTAGTAGTAGTCAGGCATTAGCAATTCAGGTGACTTCCCTCTTTTTATCATTCTTGATAAGCCAATTCTTGCTTTTCAGCAAGTACTGCTTGATTTACTTCTAACTTCAGAATATCTGCCTAAATACTTTATCCATAAATCCTCAGGCTTAACTTATTAGTTTCCCCTTAGGTGTTTGTCAGTGCTCTGTATAAACACAGACAGCTTGAGATGAAAATTTTCCTGTAATAGCACTGTTGAAATTCCACCAATACCTAGTTGCACACATGACAACTAGTTTGCAATGACAAGCACAGCCCCCAGAGTAGAAAACCGGATACGTCTAACATTACTTTGTATTCTCACTCCAACTGTCTAATTAATAAAAATGGGACTGTTGCCATGGATATGAACTTTCCCACAATCTCCGTTACCAGCTTGGTAGATATGGGCATCTTGAGGCAAGGTATAAATTGCCTAATGTTTACTGACGAGCAGTTAATTCTCAAACTATCTGCTATGTTATGTAAGAGATGTGTTTACACAATGTCACTGGAGGCAAAGCTGCCATATAAAAGCACTCCTAATGTCAATAAGGTTGTGAGTAGTACATAGGCTGCACCCATCACACACAATTCAAAGCAGACTGATAGGCCCACATATGCTGAGGCACTTAAATGTAACCTTCCTAAACCTCAAAGACCTCTTAGAGAAAGTACACATAGCAAACACCCTCAGCAGCCCTAAGTGTACTCCTTCAAAACAACATCCACATCAACAAATGCAGCCACATCTCATGGAGACTATTTCTAAGCTTATAAGGCAAGCCACCACACAATCCGACATTCTGGTCTTTGGAGATTCCATTATAAGACACGCACATGTCACTCTCATTAGGCTGAGTGAGGAGAAAGTCACGGTCTGTTGCTTATTAGGGACGAGAATCCGCCACATTACGTAAGTACACACAACACTGGACCACAAGTATCAGTATGACTCAGTCATAGCCCATGTGGGTGTAAATGACCTCAGATGTACCTCCCTAGACTATATAAGGACAGATGCTTGAATATCTTGGAATATGTGTCCTAGGCTGGTATAAGCCTTGCATTAAACAACATTTTATCTTCTCTAAGGTTGATGCCACAATACGAACAAAGGATGATGGACCTTCATAATTGGCTTAGTTTATGTCGTCATTCTAAAGGATTGCAATATTTGTCAGCACGTAAAGAGATGCTCAACATTCCACCCTGCTTTGCCAGGGATGGCCTGCACCTCTCCCCTTGAGGCTTTCAAATAATGGCTAAAACATTGTCTCCCCCATAGTGGCTTTTTTAGGCAGTACCAAACTGAAAGTACTTCTGACAAAAATCAAAACCAAGAAAATCTAAAGGTGTCAATGTTAGGAGTTTAAACAAAAAGCTCCACTCCCTAGAAGATCTCTTCACCTTAACAAATGCTGACATCTGTGCCTTCACACCATCAATGCAAGTTTATAATGCCTTCCACATATTTAGACCAGCTACTACACAGACAGACACTAAAGGTGGAGGTATCTCAATTTACTTCAAAAATAAATATATCTCAAGGCTGGTCTAACAAGGCAATGCACTTGAGCTTCTCCATGTTCAAATCACCATAAGCAAAATACAATACCTCTTCCTTGCAAGCTATAGGTTCCCCTCTATGAACTGGGAAACCCATATCATGAATTTATACTTATTGGAAACACTCACTATGCAACCCAATACCATATTTATGAATGACTTTAATTATACCACTATTAACTGGCAATCATATGCAACACCAAACGTACAGGCACAGAGATTTCTGGATTTTGTAAACACAAACTTCCTGGACCAGATTGTCAATACACCAATGAGAGGTGCAACCATACTGGATCTGGTCCTCACTAATATAGGTAAGGTCAGATCACAAAATCGTCTCCTTTGAAGTAAAAGCAAAACCTGGAACCCCAACTAACCCTGGGATTTTCAGTAACTACTCTAAGGCTAACTTATTACTGTAAAATGATAAACTGGTAAAATTTCAAGCCCCCATAAACTCTGATAACACTGCTGCCTATGCAGAACTGACTGTTCACAGAAACCCTATACAAGAATGTTAATGGTTGCCTAGAAGCAGCTGTACCCACCAGTAAGAAGTACAGAACTAACTCAAAAAACAAGCTACCCTGGTGGAATTACAGCATCAGTAGGGTGTATAACAGAAGGAAGAAAATCATAGCAAAACTTAGGACGTGCAGCACCCAACAGGATAAAAGCACTTTAGCAGACCTTCTGGAATTGCTATTTAACTGTAACCTTCAAGCAGGCTTTGTGCCTCATGACTAGAGAACAGCAGCAGTCATCCTCTTGCACAAAGGCAGGCCATCTACAGTCCCTGGAAACTACAGACCCATATGTCTCATTGGTCTCATATGCAAAGCCATGGAAAGAATTATCATGGAAATGGTTGATAATTTAGTTTAGGAAAACCTCCAGACACTAGAGAAAATCCAGTTTGGTTCCATCAAGGGCAGGTCATGCCTACTCAGCCTGGTGGACTTCTTTTAGAATGTCAACAAAACAATGGATAAGAGCAAACTGGATCACACTGCCTACATTGACCTGGCCAAGGCATTTGACACAATACCTCACTTGGGCATTTTTGGCAAACTTAAGAAGTTAGGTACAAACTGTTATGTCACCCATTGGCTAGCCAGCTGATTCACAGATAGGACACAGGAAGTTAGAGGCCAGTATTAAGTGTAGTCCCTTAGGGATTGGTCCTTGGACTGCTCCTTTTTTGCATTTACTTTCCTGAAGTCAAGTCCAATGTCAATGGCATCTGACTAATTAAATTTGCAGATGATTGTAAATTAGGAGCTGTCATTGAATTGCCCACTGACACAAACATCCTCCAGGAAGGGCTGACACAGACAAACAACTGGTGTCAGAGCCATGAACAAATATTAGATGCCAAAAAATGCATAATAGTATCCTTTGGGAAGACATCAACACTTGGTAGCTATCTATTGACAACACAACCATAAGAATTAACCCAGTAGTCAAGGACTTGCTGAAACACATACCCTTTGACCATCATGTGTCTAAGGAGGAAATCATTCTATGTTATGCAACTTATAAACAAAGGTATGGCATCTAGGTTCAAGAAAGTCATTGTTGCATTGTATTCAACATTCATCAGAAATATCATTGAGTACAATGCCCCCTTTGGTATGTACCTAACCAGGCATATCCATAAACTGGAATGTCCACACAGATTCCATACTAAAAGAATACAGGGCATAAGGAACTTGTCTTGTGCAGACTGCCTCAAAGCCCTATCCCTGCATTCTGTCTTCTACTACTGTTGAGGGGACATCCATGCCTGGCATACAGGGCATTGTCAGGCCCCACTCTGATGAACTTCCTGCATATCTGCAAAACAAACAGCACCAGAATTACCCCTTCTAAAGACTTAAACCTTGCCTGTGATATAAATAGGACCCACTGGATAGACAGGTATGTGTCCCAGAGACTACCCCTTCTCTGGAACAGGCTCCCCATCCATGTGAAGCAGCATTCTTTCCTAACCAAATTCAAGAGTAATGTGACAATTGGATTGGGAATAGGAAATTCATCTCTGGTTTGGTACCTATGTGTCTAATGGACCCAGGCAGCCTATAAATGTTTCATTTCCTAGGCCTCTGCTTGCAAATGTTTCACCTCCTAAACAGCTGCTTATACTTATCAAGGGTACCAGAACTTGTCAGAAATTTGGGATGCAAGGCCCTTGAGGTCATTTGCCTTGTAAACACCTATGAACCTATGAACTCTCTTTAATCTCAGTCTCGTAAGAGCTGACTCAGTTGTTCAGAATTTGAGAACTTGTGGGGACAGTGACGTATCTTTTGATCAACATGTGTCTGTTGTTATAAGAACATCTTTCTATATTGCACAGCTTGTAAACAAAGGGAATGTGTCTAGATCTAGGAATGTAATGGTCCGCATTTACTCAGCCCTCTTTGGTACATTCATTGAATATAATGTCCCCCTTTGGCATGGATCTATCCAGAGAGATGCAACATCTGGAACACCCACAGAGATGACTTACTAAAAGGATACAAGGCCTTACAGCATGACCTACATGGACTGCCACAATGCTCTGTCATTGTACTAGGTATCCTACAGACTGCTAAGAGGTGATCTGAGTCTGGCATGCAAAACATCCTCCAACCAATTACTGATGGATCTACTACACATCAGCATGTCAAATGGCATCAGAAATACTTGGTATAGGGATCTAAACCTCTTCTGCAACATCAACAGAATGGTTTATGTGGACAGGTATATTTCAAAGAGGATACTGGTGCACTGGAACAGACTCCCCACCCACATAAAAACAAAGTTCATCCCTGTCCATATTCAAGTGCAACTTGGAAATATGGATAGGAAACAGAAAATATACACTAGGACTTCCCCCTGTACTACTAATGGACAGAGTCAGCTCCTAAATGCTTTATCCCATGCATGGGTCTCCTCAAATTATTTATGGTATGGTCCCAGTTATTCTCAATAAGGGTAATATATATAATTAATGACCATGGGATGGATAAGGCCAATCTATAGTCAAATGGGTAGGTTATTTTATATATAATTAATGACCACGGGATTGATAAGGCCAATCTATAGTCAAATGGGTAGGTTATTTCAAACACAAAAAGGGAAATTGGCTAGGCTTAAAATGACCTACAAGGGCAACTAGCCTAGCACTTACCTATGAACCTATGAACCTATGAACCTCTAAATATTGGAATAATATTTTATTTCTTCCAATTCTTTAAAATCAACCCATTTTACAGTAGATAGCTGAATAAATATACATATCCATACCGAGGGATAAGATATGTTTGTTGAAACCTCATTTACAAATTTACCACATATAAGATCAGACCCAATGAAGAGTTCTCTTAACTTTATTCACCATATTCTTAATTACATACAGTGAGATATAAGGACAATCAACCTCAGTATTAGTAGCAGCATTCTGTATATTCATTGTATTTCTGACAAGAAAAAGACAGCAAAATATTTATTGAATAAATCCAAGATTGTGTATTTATTTGTAACAACATCAAAATTATGAACTATAATCATTACATCATTTCATAATTAACTATTTTAATATTGTCCACTACATTGAATTATGCTTTATACATTTGCTTTCTCAAATGCAATTCCCTTCTTTACCTTTTTATGATTCTCTTAAGCATTTTTATAATAAGATGCACAATGCCTTATGTAATTTTTAAAAGCATGTTTCTTTTTTTAAAGACAATCTTATTAGGTATTTATTCTACTAAGGTTTGCATGCACAATCAACTTTTTCTAATAATCTTATTGGTGTCATCTAAATATGCTGCACAGATAGTTTTAATACTCTTCCAACCAAACTCAGCATCTACATCGGAACTTTCTGCACTAACTTCAAAGATGGGTTCTGTATATGCTACTCCCCTGACACAGGAAACATCCAATGGATTACCTCCACGTAAGGAAAGTGAGGTGGACTTTGGTAGTAAGGAAGAAAATGTCATCTGTTATATCCGATCCATTTTTCTGGGTTTGCTATTGCCTTTTTGGAAAAACAGGCTAAAATCTGTAGAGGGGCTGGAGAACAAAGGCAGTATTATGAGAAAACAGCCGGTACAAAAAATGAACAACAGAATGATCAAAAAGATGTGGACCATGAATTATATGAATTAGTATGAAATATATCGAATTGGGTTTTCAGCCATTTGGAGCTAAAGGTACTGAATAAAGGATTGTGCTTTATACCAGCACAAGCTGCTGACTTATCTGAAACTCTTTTAGATTTTAGGTTATTTACTCAAAATCTGTCTTTGAAGTTAATATTTAATGGGCAAGAGTTTGACAATACTGCTTGTTTGTTTAGAAAGCCTAGTGCTTTCATGCCATAAACCAGCCCTGTACTGGAAATTTTTAAGAAAGTGTGTGAAGATGATTTATATAACTTGTTTAATAAGGGTAAGAACGGTAAAAAGTCATTAACCTTACAGCAGAAGAGAACAAGCACTAGTTAAATTACAAAATGATAATAATCTTGTGATCAGGCCTGCCAATAAGGGTGGATCTGTGGTTGTCATGAATAGACACTATTATTTTAATACTATCAAAGTTATAATGGAGCAGGCTGCAGATATCAGTTTCAAAGTAGTTTATTCCAGAACAGACGACATCCAAACACAAAACAACACTTGTGCTTTCATAGGTGTGTACCCCACTTTGTCAGGTGTAACAATGTTTCATTTAAGTATCATTTAAGCATTAAGCATCATTTTATACTCTAGAAGTGCTGCAAATATATATATAATTTTTAATACTTTTAATAAAGTCTCATCTGCATTTTCAATACATTATTACGTATGCTTTTATATTTGTACCACTTTCTTCAAGGAGATGTGTTTATGTGACTTTACGTAAAAATATCATGTGACCAGTCACTGGCTGTTCTGGAATAAACTGCTTTGAAACTGGAATCTGCAGCCTGCTCTTGGTCCTTCTTTGGTATGTTTATATTTGGACTATAGTTGTCTTTTGGGCCTGGAGACTGGCATTCGGTGGTAGCTATTTTTCTGACTATCAAAGTTATGTTGAATGACCTAAATACTTAGAAGATAATAGACAGGAAGTTGATAGAGAACATGAAGGACTGAGTTCTGACTTCCCTAATGGAATGTTTACAAGTAGGGATTCTCTTGTAGTTGCAAATTTCAATCTGCTACCTAAGATACATAAGGACCCATATAATCTACAATTTAGGCCCATTGTTTATGGAGCTGGCTGGCTTACAGAACCACTATCTAAGTCTCTCTCTCTCTCTCTGTATATAAATATATATATATATATATATATATATATATATATATATATATATATATATATATATATATATATATATATATATATAAACAGCTAAGGCCTATATTGTGAAGTAAATAACACCGCTGGAAAATAAATGAAATGCACTGAGCACCAATAAAATAGAAAATGTCAATGAATAATAAAATAGGCTCAGTGACAACCTCTGGCAGTCAATAGCAGTTACCATATAGATATCTATTCAGACCAAGTAATATCCACTCTATAACTCAAAAAGGAATCGCAAAAACTTCAAGTAAAAACCCTTTATTTGAAAAAGAAAAACAGGTTGCTAGTAACGTAATTCAAAAAACGTAAACGAGACATTTTTTTCTATGCAAGGCTTATCTGGGTTGTAAGGTAACTCGACAATATTCCCTTCTGCATCTGCCATGGTCTCCCAGCGGTAGTATAGAACAAAAAATAATAAGGTGAAGTAAATAATCAACACCGCTGGAAAATAAATGGCACTGAGCACCAATAAAATAGAACATGTCAATGAACAATAAAATAGGCTCAGTGACAACCTCTGGCAGTCAATAGCAGTTACCATATAGATGTCTGTTCAGACCAGGTAATGTCCACTCTATAACTCAAAAAAGAATCACAAAAACTTCAAGTAAAAACCTTTTATTCAAAAATGAAAAACAGGTTGCTAGTAACATAATTCAAAAAATGGAAACAAGATGTTTTTTCTCTGCAAGGCTTATCTGGGTTGTAAGGTAACTTGACAATATTCCCTTCTGCGTCTGCCGTGGTCTCCCAGCGGTAGTATAGAACAAAAAATAATAAGGTGAAGTAAATAATCAACACCGCTGGAAAATAAATGGCACTGAGCACCAATAAAATAGAAAATGTCAATGAACAATAAAATAGGCTCAGTGACAACCTCTGGCAGTCAGTAGCAGTTACCATATAGATGTCTATTCAGACCAAGTAATGTCCACTCTATAACTCAAAAAGGAATCGCAAAAACTTCAAGTAAAAACCTTTTATTCAAAAATGAAAAACAGGTTGCTAGTAACATAATTCAAAAAATGGAAACGAGATGTTTTTTCTCTGCAAGGCTTATCTGGGTTGTAAGGTAACTTGACAATATTCCCTTCTGCGTCTGCCGTGGTCTCCCAGCGGTAGTATAGAACAAAAAATAATAAGGTGAAGTAAATAATCAACACCGCTGGAAAATAAATGGCACTGAGCACCAATAAAATAGAAAATGTCAATGAACAATAAAATAGGCTCAGTGACAACCTTTGGCAGTCAGTAGCAGTTAACATATATATGTCTATTCAGACCAAGTAATGTCCACTCTATAACTTAAAAAGGAATCGCAAAAACGTCAAGTAAAAACCTTTTATTCAAAAACGAAAAACAGGTTGCTAGTAACATAATTCAAAAAACAGAAACGAGACATTTTTTTCTCTGCAAGGCTTATCTGGGTTGTAAGGTAACTTGACAATATTCCCTTCTGTGTCTGCCATGGTCTCCCAGCGATAGTATAGAACAAAAAATAATAAGGTGAAGTAAATAATCAACACCGCTGGAAAGTAAATGGCACTGAGCACCAATAAAATAGAAAATGTCAATGAACAATAAAATAGGCTCAGTGACAACCTCTGGCAGTCAATAGCAGTTACCATATAGATGTCTATTCAGACCAAGTAATGTCCACTCTATAACTCAAAAAGGAATCGCAAAAACTTCAAACCTGTTTTTTGTTTTTGAATAAAGGGTTTTTACTTGAAGTTTTTGCGATTCCTTTTTGAGTTATAGAGTGGACATTACTTGGTCTGAATAGACATCTATATGGTAACTGCTAATGACTGCCAGAGGTTGTCACTGAGCCTATTTTATTGTTCATAAGACCTATATTGGACAACTATGTGTTTGTTTTAAAGGATAGTAAACAGTTTTTACAAGATTTGTATATGTGCTTGAAAGAAAATGGACAGGAAATGTTCAATATGTTTGTCATGATGGATATAACATCTTTATTTACTGTGATACTGAATGGGCATGCCACGGTGGTGCAGCAGTTAGCATTGCCACTTCACAGCAAGAGATTCTCTGGTTCGATTCTTGGCTGGGGTGCCTTCTGTGCGGAGTCTGCATATCCTCCCTGTGGTCGTGTGGGTTTCCTCCGGGTGCTCTGGTTTCCTCCCACATCCCAAAGACATGCTGTAGGTGGATTGGACACTCTAAAGTAGCCCTAGACATGAATGTGTGTGTGTGTGTGTGTGTGTGTGTGTGTGTGTGTGTGTGTGTGTGTGTGTGTGTGTGTGTGTGTGTTTTCTGTGGAAGGTTGGGTGCCGGGCTGGCAACTCAACACTGTAAAACTCCACTGACAATCATGAGCAGACAGGTGATCTGCTGTGGCGACCCCTAACTGAGAAAAGCTGAAAGAAGAAGAAGATTTACAGTGATACCAAATTCACAAGGTACAGAGATTGTTAAAGCATTTTTAAATAGAAACAGTAATCATATGTCTACACATATTGATCTTGTTTGCTGTTTACTAGAAACTGTATTAGAACACAATGTCTTCATTTTCGACCATGTTACTATCTATAGGTATCAGGCATAGCTATGGGCACCCCATGTGCAAACAGCTGTTCCAACCTGGTTGTGGCTGAATGGAAACCTCATAATATGCTGGATTTAGTGGAGGAAATATCTGCTTCTTTTGTTGATTTGTGGATGATTTATTTCTGCTTTGGAAAGGTAATGAAGATGAACTTAATATGTTTATGGAAGAGATGAATCATAGTAGTGGGTTTCTGAAATTTATGTCTAAATACTCCTCTACATGCATTGATTACCTTGATGTATAGGCTATAAAAGATGTGAGAAATGTAGTTTCCACCAGAATGTTTAGGAAAGATTGTTACTATCCTTCCTATTTACACCAGAACAGCATGCATCCTGGACATGTGTTTCCTAATGTCATTAAAGGACAAATGATGCATGTTTCTAGGCTCACTGTGAATAATACTGATTTTGATGCAGTTTAAACCAGGTTAGTAGTGATTTTGATAATAGAGAGTATAATAAATCTGAGGTCAATGAAGCACGTACAGTATGTTGGTTAAGAAGGACAGGGGCATTATTAATTAACCTTATTTTTCTTCACCCTTAAAAGAAAGGACAGTGAGATATTGATGGAAGAACACATTTTCACTCACTTTGACTAGTGACATTAATGATATTAGAAATGTTGCCAGAAAGAATTGGTATGTTTTACAAATTGATGACAGTATAGCTGAGCTAGTGGGAGATAAACCTATGTTCAGCTATAGAAGCAAAAAAATGCTAAACGATATATATGCCATCCAAAAACTTATACATCCAGATACTGGGAAATGTATTAGTATTAATGTAACAGCAGATTGTAATATCAAAACTGTAGTATACCTGCCTCATTGTATAGTATGTAATTTTAATAAGTCTATTGGGATGTTTAAAGGTACTAGAAAATGAAGACAATGTAGATATTGTGATTTTGTAGATGAGTCTCTTTCATTTATACATCCAGCTACTGGGAAATGTATTAGTATTAATGTAACAGCAGATTGTAATACCAAAAATTTTGTATACCTGCCCCATTGAATATTATGCAAGAAGTTTTATGTGGGAAAAAACAACAGACACTTGCGCGAGTGCATTAGGGATCTCATGTATTGTATGAGTAAAGGTTTGGAGTATAGTGCCCTAGCTAAACATAGAAAAGAAAACTGGGAACAACATACTTTTCTATTTCAAGTTTTACAGGTCATACAAGAGGGTATGAGGTTAGGTGACTTAATAAATCCTACTGAATGTAGTGAGACATGCTGAATCTTAAGATTAAGGGCACATAAGGGGTCAGGCTTGAGTGATCTGGTACCTTTAAAACCAGAATTAAAGAATAGACCATTGAGAAAATGATACGGCTAGAACTTGATGTGTGCATTTTCATTGTATTGTAGTTTTATCATGTGATTTTTAAAGTGAAATGTGATTGGCCAGTTGGTTGATTGAATACATGTGTACACAGTATTTAAGTGACTTTCATATATTACTTTGTTGATCTGAAGAAGCAATTAGTAATTGTGAAAGCACTTACTGCACTATTAAAGTGCAATTTCATGAAGTTATCACCGCCAACCATAAGTGGATATAACTTCTTGATGGGGTTTGAGCTTGATCCTTTCTCTGGATGAGTGTAATTATTTATTTTAAACAGTCTTTATTTTGGCTTTGCCAGACCAGTGTGCATTTATGTTATAAAAGCTGGGACACTTTACTGTGGCTATTGCACGTTTGTTTGAAACATACTCCATTAGCCACAGTCTCCCTCTTGTGTCTGATAGAGGCAGACAGTAATGCCCAAACTAACACATTCCTGCCACATAACCTCTAGAAACTTCCTAACCAGCATGCCATACTATCTCTTAATAAATGGCCATGATATGTAGGGGCAAAATTGGGTTAGATTGCATGGCTAGGTTTATAAAGCCCCTCATAGTCATTTGCCTAGTATAATACCTATGTACCTAAGAACCTATATACATAAATGTAGCTATTATTTTTAAAGCAAAATCAGTTATCTGAGGTATGCACAGTCAATAATTTTATTCTAACTTCTTGATGGGCTTGAAGCAGTCCGTGGATGAAAGTAACAGACTCTCTTGTCATTTGCACATTTTAAATTGTTATTAATTTGGATTTGCTGGACTAGTATGGATTTGTGGGAAGTATTATTATTATTATTATTATTATTATTATTATTATTATTATTATTACTATTATTATTATTATTAATATTTTCACACTCAGACATCTGAGGTACACACAGTATACAATGTTGCTATATTTATGGAGTATAGGCCTGTCTTTGGATTAATAGTACATGACCCTTTTGAGTTGCTAAAAAGTCTTTTTCTGTAGGAGAAGTGTGTGTTTGTGTAAAGCAATTTACAATATTTTTCTATGGCCATTTAAATCAAAATGAGACATGAAAAGTGTATGAAGTCAATATGTTTGGTGTGAATGATTAGTATGGCTATTGGTGATTTATAGTGACAGCAGTTCAGGTGTTTTTTTATGGTTGAAATTTTGAAACTGTCAGATTTATTATTGGTTACTAAATTTTGTTTCAGTTCTTGCTGGAAAAAAAGTTTATGACTACGAGTTTAAACAAACACTCAGACAGTTTTTGTTTACAAATAGCAGACATAATATCATACAATCTGGTAGATAGCTATATGTTTAAAATGATATGGATGGTCTATCCAAAAGAGCTCATCCTTTTATGCAAGGTTCATAAAAAGGGTGGAGGGACATGCTTTGAACACTGCCCATGGTTATTAGTACACTAAGTCTGCCACTGCCATTTGTCTTCTTCCCTCTGTATCTGCCCATTCAGTGTTCTCACTATTCTACACCATCTAAAACCTAGCATAACATCCTTCTCTTGCTTTGTGAAAAGTATATTAAAGCATTCATTCATTCAGTTCCACTACTTGTTCTCAGTCATCTGTGAGTTCCATCAGTTCTCTGCTAAGCCTATTCCATTTTGATATTCTTTCTTTTTATTCCTGCTACAGCATGTTCTGTTTCCTTTCTTGACTGAGTCATCCTTCTCCATTCCCACTTACACCATATCTGTGTACTTCAGCTAAACTCTTTTTATTGTGCTTCCTCAGTCTCTGCATTATCCATTTCTCATGACATATCTTTCTTAAACATATAACACTGGTCCTCTTCCTCGTTTGATTTATTTTTTCTATTCTGTTTTCTAATTGAATTCTACTCACATCTTTATTCCCAAATTGTATACCTAACATGTGCATTCCATTAATTGTAAAATATATACCCCAATCTTTACTACAGCATCTAAACCTTTACGTTTCTCTTTACTTAAAGCCAACCCTATCATCTCTTGACACTTGTCTGTACAAATTATTGCTTCTTTTATCCAAATTTTTCTTTTTTGCAGTTATTATAATGCCATCTGCATATGTTAACAGAACTGGAATTCTTAACCCTACAGTTGTTGTATATCCTGTCTTCTTCATTTTGTAATTTATTTCACATACTATTGCATTCATAATAAATACAAATAGTATATATCTCATTGGACAACTCTGTCTTTCACCATTCTTCATATTTACCGCTTGGCTTAACCAGTCATTTACAAGTATTTTTACTTTATTATTACTATACACTGACATACGTAATTTCTTAACTTTCTCACTTATATTATATTCTTTCATTACCCATAAGATTTCGTGTCCAGTGGTGTCAAATGCCTTATTAAGGTCTCCTATCATGATTTTTGCTCCTTCTTTTCTGTTCATAATATCATCCACAATTTCTATATCATTAATAATTCTTGACCAACCTTCCCCTTTATAGTATATATGCTATCTTCCATAATATTTTCCATTTTAGTTTCAAATCTTTGTTGTATTATTTTCATAAAGAACTTATAATCATTATTATTCAGTACTATCAGTCTGCAATATTTTTAATGGTCTTACATCTTCCTTCTTCCATATGAATTTTAGTATTAAACTGCATAATTCTTTATACATAAAATCTTCTTTTAACCTTTCATTCAAAATCTTTAAAAAGAATTACCAATCCCTTACATTTTTATACATTTAATATCTTATTCCATCTGGTCCTGGAACCAAATCTATATTTACTTGTCTTAATACTTTATGTAGCTCATTTAAAGAAATCTCATTTTCCAACTATTTATTTTCTTTTTCTTTTAACTTTTTTAGTTTCCATGTTTTTTTACTCCCTTATTGTTTCTTTAAACATTTCTTGTACATATTGTATTACACTACTCATAATAATTTCCTGAGTTCTTTCTATTTCTCCTTTTATATGTTTATTTCTCTCATTACACTACCATCTTAATTTGCTAATCTGCTTATGTAATTCAAACTTCTTCTATTTTTCCTTGTAAAAAATACCTTTGCTTATTTAAAAAATCTTGTATTGTTTTCTTGATTTCATTCATTTAATTATTTTTCTTCATAGGTTCATAGGAAGCTATTGGCCCTAGGGCCTATATAAGCCTAGCCAAACGGTACCCTGGCTTTTGCCACCCAATAAAATTATTTCCTGTGCCCCTGTCAAGCAGAGTCACAGAAGTGATCCTTGGGGTGAATTTCCTATCTCCCATCCAATCATCAAGATTTTTCTTGAAGAGTGCTAATGAGCTTTGTTTGCTATAGATAGGTAGTTTGTTCGAGAGTATGGGAAGTCTCTGAGACAGGAATCTATCCCTCCAGCATATTCTGTTTATTTTGGTGACAAGGTTTAGGTCCCTAGAGCATGTAGCTTGGAGGGATTGGGATTTCTTTACATGGAGTATGTCCAACAGCTCTGGGTTTGACATAGCTTTGTATGTTAGGCAGAGATTGCCTCTGAGTAGATGATATGCGACAGAGTAAAGCTGGAGTTTTTTGAGACGGTCTGCATAGGGCATCTGTCTGAGGCCAGTAATCCTTTTTGTGAGGTATTTCTGTGGCCTTTCCAGTTGTTGTAGATGTCCTGTGAGGTACATACTAAAAGGGGCATTGTACTCTATAATGGGTCTAATGAGTGATGAGTAGAGGGGAACAATGACCTCTTTTTTCCTGGATGAGAAACCTTTTGTGATGAGGATTTCCTGACTACTGTGGCAATGTGATTATCAAAGGAGAGACTACTGTCCACCTGTGTCCCAAGGTCTCTTATCACCCTTTCAATGTTAAGTAGACTACTGCCTATGTGGTAGTTCATGGTTACAGAGTTTTTTGTGAAAAGGGATGACAATGCACTTTTTGGCATTGAGCTTGAGGCCATGACTTTGACACCAGGCATCTGTCTCAGTGAGGCCCTTTTGTAGAATGTCCACATCGTTAGGAGATTTGATTATGGCTCCTAGCTTGCAGTCATCTATGAACTTAGTTAGCCAAAGACCTTCTGTGTTAGCCTGTACTTCAGAGAAGTAGATACCAAACAGGAGAGGACCTAGGACTGAACCCTGTGGTACTCCACTTGTCACTGGTCTGATGTTGGACTTAGAGTGTGCTACTTTCACAGTGTGGTTTCGGTCAGTGAGCCAGTTGGCAACCCATCTTGTGACATAGGGATTTATACCTAGTTTAGTGAGTTTGTCTATAATTCTAGAGTGGGGAATGGTGTCAAAAGCCTTGGCGAGATCTAGATAGGCTGTGTGTACCACCTTACCCTCATCTACAGCTTTGTTGACCACTTCAAAGAAGTCTATCAGGTTTAGGAGACATGATCTGCCTTTTACAAACCCAAACCGGGTAGGGTCCAGAGTTTGGAGATTACCAATGTCATTGTTTATAAGTTCCATGATGATACGCTCCATAGCCTTGCAGACCAGGTTAGTCAGGCTAATGGGGCGGTAGTTCCTGGGGTCTGTGGTGGCTCCTACTTTGTGGAGTAATATAACCGTTGCTGTACACCATTCAGTGGGCACAAAGCCTAAGGTGAGGCTATGATTGAACATGGTACTTAGGTGGGGGTGCCAGTTCGTTCTGTAGTTCATGTAGAACGCAGCCTGGGATGTTGTCAGGTCCCATGTATGCTGTGTTCTTGGCTTTGGAGAGTGTGTTTTTTACCTGTGCAGCCATGATTGCAGGTACTTTGCATTCTTCTGGTATAGAGATGGGCCCTTTTGGGGATGATAGAGGGGTAAAGTTAGCACTGAACCTATCTGCCAGAATGTTGGCAATATCAGTTGGTTCTGTATATTTAGTGCCATTGTGCTGTAACTCAGAGCAGATCTGAGTGCTGCCATTGAGATTCTTGACATAGCTATAGAATGCTTTGTGGCTGTCTTTAGAATCAGTCGTGATTTTGTTTTCGTAACTAGCTTTCAAAGTAATTTCTATCATTAAGTTCTAAATATTGCAAAGCATCATTATATGTTCTTTTACATTTTTCTTTCTCTACTTTTCTCACATCATATTGCCACTGAAAAGAGCACTTTTATGTTTTTCTTAAATATCCTCCACCATTCAGACCAATTTTTATAAAATATTTCATAGTATTATGATCTTTCTGTAACTGTACTACTAATCTTTTTCCTTCTTCATTCCATGCTTTGTCATTTATCCTTATTTCTTTGCCCATTTTTATATATTCCTTGTTTTCCTTTATATGTAGCCATATTGCAAGATGATCAGAAAATCCCATTTTTACTGCCTCCCCTTCTATAACTATACCTTCTCATATTATGAAATAGTATATTTCAGTTCTAAGTACACCCCTTTTGTAAATCTATGATTTTTTTGTCCTAGAGTTTTAACTTACCACATCTTTAACTTCTAACACTTTTCTTACATCATTTCCTTTCTTTTTACGCTTGTCTTTTAAATCACAGTTAAAGTCTCCTTTTTCTATAGTGTTCATATTTATCACTATATAGTCTAAAATCTGATGAAATAAGCTTTCCTTTATTTACAATTAGTATGAGCATATAATGTTATAATTCTATATACTTGTTCTTTCCATTTTAAATCTAAAGTGGTTAATCCTCCCATTTTTACTAAAGTTGCATCTAATATCTTTACTGTATTTCTAGCGAATTATTCCAGAACGTCTCTCATTTCACAAATTCCAGGTTATCTTTTTTCCCCATAGTTTCTCTGCTTGTAATCTTTCTTCATTTGTTAAAAATCTTGTGTTTTCTAATATACTTACATCCTCATCACATGTATTACATTACTCCAAAATTCCTATTATTCTTACCTTATTCTTAAAACTATTCACATTTACAGAAATCACTCTGCATTGTTCATTTTCCCCTTTCCTTAAATTCACAGTATCATAAGTTCATAGCTGATTACTAGACTAACTTTCTTAATAGGCCATTTTAAGCCTAGCCAATTTCCTTCCACGAGGTGAGAAACAAAAACTGTACCTTATGTTTGTGAATCAAACAGATTAACCATCATACCAAGCCCGAATGATTAGCCATATATATATATATATATATATATATATATATATATATATATATATATATATATATATTCTTTTTTCATCCATTTCCTTTCTTTTTTTTTCTTTTGTACTTATTCCATTATTTTTTCTTTTTCCCTTTTATTAATAGAATTAATTTTATTTCATTTTATTACCTCACAATTTATGTCTTTTTCATGTCTTCTTTCAGAACCTTCTTTCATGTCCACTTTATTATTTTTTTCCTCATCTAAATGTTCATCTATTTGTACTAATTTCTTTTCTTTATTCATTTTCTTCTTTTTTGTTTTCCTTACTCTTGTTTTCATTTTTGTAGTCCATCCATAAATGTCCAATTTTCTTACATTTATAACATTTCAATTCACATTTTTTGCATCGTGCCCCATTTCCCCAGAAATATAACATTTTTTGTTGTCATAGTTACTTATCAAATGTCCTACTTTTCTACAAAAAAAAAAATTGGCTTGTCCCCTGTAGTTTACAACACCCCTATTCCCCTACACATTTATCATGCTTAGTATATGTATATATTTTTTCTCTTTCTATTTTTAACACAATATTACATTCTCAGCCACTAGTCCACAGACCTCTTGTGTTATAAGCTTTTGCATTGCCCAGTGGTTTACATAAAGCTTTCAAAGTCTCTCTACCTTTGTTCAAAATTGTACACGCATTTTCCTTTTTGCTTCCCTGTTAAATGCTATTACTAGACTTTCCATGGGTTGCAGTGTTTCTTTTTTCATATTCTGCAAAAAATTTTCCATTGAAAAAAACAGTCTCAAATATAATATCACAAAAATGTCTCTTTGTTAATATGAATAAATGCTCTTACTTCGTGTGCTTTTACATACATACATACAAATGTTTCAAGCATGGGCATTAATGCCCTTCTAGCTTGCCAATATGCCAAAACATTTGTTCCTATAATAAACGTCCAGGCTGTTCTTAAAAATATCTAAACTAGTACTTGCTTTAATGTAATTTGGTAGTCTGTTCCAACCATCATCTACTCTGTCAGACAACCAATTAGTACACTTCTCATTCCTACAGAATCTTCTACATAGGTTATCTGATGATTCTCTAGTACTTTTTGATAACCCCAAACATTCCCAGAGGTAGTTGTTCCCCAAATGCCCTATATACCTGAATAAGATCTCCTCTTAAATATCTATAAGAGACATTGTACAAGTTCAGATATTTTAGTCTTTCATAATAACTTACATTTTCACATCCATGGATGTCCTTGGTATATTTCCACTGTACTCTTTCCAGCTTATTCATGCTTGTTTTCCTATTGGGTTTCCAAATTTTTATTCCATACTCAAGTTTGGGTCTAATGTAACTAACAAACAATGACTTAATTATGTTTGATTTCCTAGACTTTATAAATATTTTTATTCAACCTATAGTTCTATAACTATCATTAGCCAATTGGTTGATATGATTAGAAAAACTCATAGCTGAATCTACCCATATACCCAGGTCCTTAAATTATTCTACAGTTTCAATCATTGTGTGCTGTATTAAATATTCACCTTTCAGTTTATGTCTCCCAAATCTCATATGCTTAGTTTTTGATGTATTTATCAACATATTATTCTCCTGTGCCCAAATGGTCAAGTAAGTCAAATAATTTTGCAGACATGCCTTATCTGTAGCACTTGTAATCAGTTTACCCAATTTCAGGTCATCAGCATATAAACTGTAGAACACCTCAGATGAAAAAGTAAGGTCTGAAAGATACAATCTAAACAAGTAAGGGCCTAGGACAGAGCCCTGTGGGACACCTTGACTGTAACCAAGGATTTCACATGTCCAGTTGGTGTGTGATATCTGCCATGTCCTATTTGTAAGCCATGCAGCTATCCATCTTATCAAAAATACAACAATACCTAGCTGTGCTAATTTATTGATCAGTGTTTTGTGTATGCCCCTATCAAATGCTGAAGTTAAATCTATATAAATCACATCACAGCACAAATTTTCATTCATAGCTGTTATTATATTGTTATAGAACATCATGTTACAGGTGGTAATATATCTATTTTCAACATATGCATGCTGATATATGGTTTCAAGTACCAACCTATCCAGTTCTGACAATAACTTATCCAGTATTACCTTCTCCATTATTTTTCCACAACATGAAAGTAGACTTAATGGTCTATATAATTCTGGGTTTGTCCTACTCTCCTTTCCCATAAAGACAGGTTTAATAAGTGGATGTCTCCAATCTTGAGGAATCTCCCCATATTTATATGACCTAGTGAATAATAAATATAATGGTAGTGTAAGTTCTTGCTGAAGTGTTCTTGGGTCATTGTTACTTATTCCGTCTCCTCCCTATGCTTTGTTTGGATCCAGTTTTTTACACACAAATGAGCTATTTTATTGTCCCACACTTCATACTGTCTTTTTTACTTTCAATCCTTACCACGGGCTTCCTTTTTTCATTTTCTTCTGACTTCTTTTCTGCTACTTCACTTTTGCCTGCGTATGTTTTCTTTTCCATCTCATCGCTATTCTTCAGGATTGTCTCTGCATCAGCCTTTTGCATTTTCTCCATAATGTCCCCCAGTAAACACCTGCTTCATTTTCTGGCTCACTCTGCACCACCTTTTCTCTAAGCAAATGCATATGAGGCTGCTCAAACTTATGGGGCTGTAATTGCATGGGTCTGTGGAAGAACCTTCCTTATGCAGGTGACTGAGTGCAACTGTTCTCCATTCGATGGTACAGTTTAAACATTGTGGCATTTCATCATGCTGTAGAGTGACAAAAGCTGATGTAACATTGTTGTTAAAAATGGTTGTAATTATAGAGCTATGATTTGCTGATTCATCTCCATCAAACATGATTCTTTGAAACATTTTCTCAGAATCATGCACACATTCTCCAGTCTCCATATTTGCTTTCCCCGTCATTTCTTTAAGCACTCCATCATCTCATTCTCTCTCCATCTGCCTCGCTGTTTCTTCAGGCCACCTCTGTACCTTTAGGAAACAGGAAATGCTCCTTCAAAATGGATCCCACTCACAACAATGATAAGTAGGGGAAGTTCCCCAATGCCCTGGCCAAATTTCCCTTAGTAGTGTGAATACCACCTTAGATCTCCCCTAAAAAGAGGCCACTAGCCTAGTAGGACTGTCTCAATCAATAAAAGATGAATAAATAAAAATAAATGAATATGTGCCGATTCTTACTCTGTATTAATTTTATTTTTATTTAATGCCTTATTACGCAAAATACAAATTGACAATTATAGTACCAATACATGCAGATACAACAAAGATAGATAATATCTAAATCTATGTATGTATCTATATTTATATCTATCTACCTATCTGTCTGCGTTGATGTTAATTGATTATCTCAGTTAACAGTATACATATGTGGTAGTTATTGTGTGCAACTGAAGAGAAGAGAAAGCTCCACACTGTTGGGTTACAAGACTTACTGTGTAGTAGGAGAAAAAGGCTGCTGGTTAGACTTTTGTCAGTACAGGATGCACATGTCGCACAGATCTGGAAATACAGTTATACCAGGTGTGCACAACTGTGTACACAAACTGCAAACAATCAAAGAGTAATACAATACACATTACAGGCATGGTAATAGGAAGATATAGTAATATTGTGACATATATGAATGCAGCATGAGCAGGCCCTCAGAAGGTGCTGACTTGTATGACAGTAACCACAGTTGGCAGAAGAGTGAAAGATCAATTTGTACCAGTTTTCAATATATACCAGTCCAGATACAGTTGCATAAGTTTACACTGATGACCATATATGAGACCCGTGTGGTCAATCCATACACTTTAGTGCTCCTGAGACAGAAGTATACGCATCCAGTATCACAGGAGGATATAAACCAGTAACCCCAGTACAATGCTACTGTGTCTCACAGAATAAACTCCTTAGAGGTCTCACTGTACTTTCATATCATGTGTTTGAAATGGTTGTCTATGGATATGGTACAGAAATACAACGATGAGAATGCAATGGAGATACTTGGACAATAGAAAGGAATGTACTACATATCCACATTGCATCTGATGAAAAGGAAGGATGCCTGTGATCTTGTATTTTTATTACTAGATCAGGTGGTTTATTAAATATGTTGACAAAGTCAGGCACATTGCTACACATGCTGTGCATGTTCTGAGAGCTATGATCAGAGTTGCCTCCCAAGCTGAAAAAGAGGGGAATGATATGAACTGCATGGGTACAAGCAGAACTGAAGCAAGGTAGATTTTCATGCTGGTTAGCACTCAACTTTGGTAGTTCCCCCTTACAGACTATAAGGAATTGCAATGCTGATCATCTAATGACAGCTTATAACTTGACAAACTTTTTTAGGGAACATGTTGACAGTTTTCAAGCTTTAGTTATGCAAAGTAATCAGTAATGGGCCAACTTACAAAAGGTTTGTAAACTATTTTTTTTTATTTTTTGAAAAGAAATTTGCTTTCCTTTTAAAAAAGGCAATTTGACAATCAGTCTCCAAGTTGTCTATTAAGGGATTATGACAAGATGGTATATAAACTATAAAACTTAAATTTTTGGAACCCCCTTTAATTTACAACTCAGAGCAGGTGACTCATTTACCACATCCTTTCTCTATACTATTGGGTAGAAGCCTCCATCAGGTTATAGCTACAAACAACAAACATGGAGATGGGTGGCATTAATGGATACAGTTGTCATCACATTGTTAATTTATTATTTTATGCCTTATACTATTCTCCTTTGGGGATAGTGAAAGAGATGTTTGGACAATACATATGTCACATCCCAATATGGATTGCAACATGAAAGTCCGACAACTGAAATACATACATGTAGGACACGGAATGTGGTATCAATGTGATGGAACATGAATGTAATGTTGTGTTTTTTTCATGTGTATGTAGCATGTTGTATTCCATAGCATCGTATGCTAAACCACACTTGTGGAATTCATGATGTATTTGATGCACAACTGGCGGGAAAGATGCACACATCCACACTATATACAAAGCACATGTTGACACATTCACTTCACTGCACAACAGTCAACATATCCATGCAGTATCTGTGTTTTGTATGTGTGAGTAACCATTTCTAGTTGCACAGCTCATACACAGCATATATTATCTACAGGTAAGTGTCAGCAGCTCATGGTAATAAAAATAAACATAGATATGAGTTATGACAAGTCTTCAACGTCAGTGATGCATGCAGACATGGAACAAAAATTCCAGCTTATACCATCTGTCCATGCTTCCTTCATGATCATGATAGTAGAAATTTTGAGTAGACACAAAATCACAGTAACTGTATGGGAAACTAAAGGGAAGCCCCTTAAACAGTTTATGAAAATGTGACGACGCTTTGCATTCAGGCATTTTCCAGAATACACTGACGGTAAACGATTCAATGATTCTTTGCAGTGGAACAAACAAATAACCAAATACTTCAATATGATCCACTTATTACAGAAACACTGAGTCCCAGCAAATTTACACAACAACCACATTATAAAAATAGCACAAGAAATCAACACTAATAATTTCACATTGTTTATCAATATTATTAAATTTCTATCATACTTAAATTTAAAAGTATGAAAAAATAAATCATTAACAATCTTATACTTTAATATATGAATCTCTCATTGAAAACTTGTTATTGTGTATGGTCAACAATTCCATATGCTCTAAAATGTGTTGATTTGCTGTGAATCTGTGTTTTCATAGTGTCATTATTTAATTGAAAGAACATATCATTGAATGGCATTTCAAATAGCATTTTATTGAGCATGCCATTCGTCAAACCATTCTGACTGAGACTGCATTATGGTACGGTTCAGGAAATTTGCCTTTTCCCCACTGTAGTGCAATCTCAGAGTTGGTATATATAATTAGCTGCAGGGGTGGGATCATCTGATGTTTTAATGATTTAATATAGACCCGTTTCAAATTACCTGAATTCCATGCCACCCTTGCCTCCTACTCCCCAGACATTGCAGTCATACCTGAAACCTGGTTAAAGTCCCACATCAAAGACTCTGAAATTACTACAAATGGTTACAATATTATAAGACTGGACAGGATAAACAAACATGGTGGGGGTGTAGTAATTATGTTTAAAGAATCACTTAATCTAGAAAAACTAAACTGTTCCCCACCAGACATCTCTCATGCTGAACTCCTTATCACTTGCCTCCAAATTAATCATCACAAATCCATTAACATCATAGCCATCTACCTACCACCTGGAACAACCTGCACAACATAGAATCCCTCCTATCCTGGTCATCTTTTTCTCTATCTCAAGAAACCATCATTCTAGGTGATTTCAACCTAGACTGATTCTCCTGTTCCCCAACTCCCCTACCTCAGTTATAAACTTATACAGCTTCACCCAAATTATTAACTACACCACCTGCATCGACAAGCACTGCAATAAAAAATCACTTTTAGACTGGATTTTAACCAACAAACCAAACCACGGGTACCAGGCAGGCTGTCTGCCAGTCACGCTAAGTGACCATGCCCCTACATTTCTAGTTAGGAAGAAAACACATATCCAAACCAGCATCTCGTACAAATACACCCATAGAAAAAAATAATTCTCCTCTGACACCTTCAATTTACTACTACAAAACTTGGATTGGTTCCCATTTAAAAAACTGCAATTAGACCTAGCTGTAAAATACTTCAGTAACAAATTTCTTGAAGTACTAAATAATCTTGCCCTCCTCAGAAAAGTTTGTCTAAAACCCAAACAGCTACCATGGCTATCTAAAGAAACAAAACATTTAATGAAACAAAGAAATAAGGTCCCGTCACTATATCATATGACCAAAAATAACAACAATCTCAAACTTTAGAAACAACTTAGAAACCATACTAAGTAAAACAACATCAAGGATAAAAGAATCTATTTCCTTACCTGCCAACAAAAATACCAGCACAATCCACAAAAATTCTGGCATAATATCAACCACCTTCTTAACTCCTATAAACCCCTACCCCTGCCCATGCAGTACTAACTCATCTGTGCCCTTAGCCTCACAATTCAATTCCCACTTCATCAACACTCACTTCTCTCCTAGACAACAAAACAATGCCACCACTCACTGTACCCTCCACTACCTATAGTAACACAAACTCCTTCTCCATTATTTGCATTCCAACTTCCTACATAAAAACTCCTATGTAAATTAAAACCCTGCTGCTTAGCTGCCGACCAACTTCCAAACAAATACCTAAAACTAGAGGCCCCATCCATCGCTTACCACATATCATTACTAATAAACTGCTCTATCTCCGAACACTACGTTCCCAAATTATGGAAAATCTCTCATATCATACCACTTCATAAGGGCTTCCCATCTAGAGGCATAGCTAACTACCATCCTATCGCCATTCTATCTCCCTTTGCCAAAATTCTAGAGAAATGTATCCACCAGCAACTCATGAATCACTTCACTGTCAACGACCTACTCTCCAGCACTCAGCATGGCTTCAAGCCTAAACACAGTACTAACTCAGCCCTCATAACCTTTACAGAGGCCATTTACTGCCTCAAAAATGAAGGACAACTAGTCTCAGCCTTTTTCTTAGATATGTCAAAAGCTTTTGACACAGTGTCCCATCAGCTGCTTCTCCACAAACTAGCCACTTACAATCTCAATACCATAGGTTCATAGGTTAGTACTAAGCTAACTGCCCCTATGAGCCATTTTAAGCCTAGCCAATTATCCCTTGTGAGATTCAAACCTTGCACCTTGTGTTTGTAAGGCAAACACCTTAACCATTAGTCCACCCTGCCAACCCCTTAACCACACCCCTAACATGGTTTCACAGTTATCTATCTGATCATCAACAGGCCACTAAATGGGCAAACAGCCTCTCCCTACTATTACCCATCACCACAGTGGTACCACAAGGCTCCATACTTAGGCCCGTCTTCTTCATAATATTTACCAACAACCTATATACTGCTACCCAACATGCCACCATCATCCAATATGCAGATGACTCTTCCCTTATCTGTTCAGCCCACTACCCACAAGAACTCCAGCACAAAATGCAATCATCATTCCAAGACATTGAAAAGTACCTCAACAGCCACCAACTCATCCTAAATCCAAATAAGACCAAGCTCTTAAGTTTCTCTAATAAATCTTCCAAACCCAGTACCCAGTCCCCCTCCATACCATCTAACAATGGTGCTAAGACTGAACCCACCAATCAGACCAAGCTGCTAGGAGTAACCATAGATGACTCACTAAAATGTGATAAACACATCTATCTGACCATCAAAAAAATCCAGTCTAAATTAGGTGCTCTATACAGGGTTAAACCTTACCTTACACAGCAAGCTAGACTGGCCACTGCAAGATCCCACTTGCTATCTGCCCTCCTATACTGCTCTGAGGTCTTTACTAACCTATCAAAAAACAACCTAAATAAACTAGACTCCTGCTATAACAGAATGGCTAAGGTTGTCACCAACAAACCCCACAGAACACACCACTGCACTGGTCTCCAACAGCTCAGCTGGCTAGAACTTCCCAACCTGTTATTACTAAAACAACTTTCACTTGCCCATAAAATCATATTCAACCTTCCCAACTGCCCAGCTCTCTCAAACCTAATCCAGTCAAACACAAATTGCAGACTCCTCAGGTCATCCAACAAATCAATGCTAAAAGTAACCTAGTCTCACATCTATCACTGAGACTGCCTCTACTCCCATAAAATAGCCAAAGACTGGAACACCCTTCCTCAACAGATAACTAAAAACCCCAACCTGTCCACATTTAAAACTACCCTGATAGACTATATAAATGATAACTGGCTATGGCACTGTATTGCTCCCAGCTAATATTCTTCCTATTTTTCCACTCATCTCACACATGATAGGCCAATAGTGCTCATCTCACACATGGCTATCCCACTATCTGTCTTATCTTTATTAATCTTTGTTCCTTCAGATGACCTAACTTGTAAAACTACATGACAAATTTTGTTTTTTCAGAAGTGACTCACCTTGTAAAGCTACATGACTTATGTACCTCATATATACTGAAAAATTTGTATTCCTGTATGCCTGAAACATGCATGTTTATATTGTACTCTGTTATTAAATTTTTGTTAAGCTCATTTACATATTTTTAGCAATGTACTACTTAAACTAACTTTACTGTTTGTACCTTAATAATGTTCTTTTTGTTGTGGAGTTTTTCTTCCTGGGTCTCTGCTAAAAATGTTTTTTTTCAACCCAGTCGGACACTACCCAGTTAACAAATGTAAATAAATATATAAATATGTGTTTCTTATTGAGGTGTTGAGTTATTGGTTTGTTCATCTGCAAAGTGTCTTTGAATTGTTTATATTTAGTGTGGGTGGGCATGATTATGGAGACCTACCAAATGATTCAGGATGTTATTGGATTCACAGCCCTTGGTTTGGAGGATGTTTTAGGTCAGTTGAATCAGCTTGTCCAGAATCTCACATCAGTGGATTCTGTGCTGGGCTCACAGATCCCTGATTCTATGGTTTATTTGATTCCTGATATGAACAGGAACAACCATTGTGAGGTTGTTAATACAAACATGACTTTGCATTAGGTTGAAACAACAGGAGTACAACAGAAGACTTTAGGTACTGTTCCAGCTGATGGTTCTGTTCATAATTTTAATGGTATTCATACAACATTGAAGGGATGCTTTTCTAAGGATTTTAATTTAGTTTCTGTTCCAGATTTGTAAGGATGACAATTCAACCTTAGACCAACTGCTGTGGTTATTTAAGAAGAAAATGCTATTTTAAGAGCTGGTGTTGCATTTGCTTTAAAGCCTGAGCGTTGTACCACTCCATGTGTGGTCTAAAATGTAGCAACTGCCAAACAGATAATAGTGTTAAAACCACATAATCACACCATAAAGGTCTATTTATTAAAGAAAAATAAAAACAGTTAAGCTCTTTCATTTTCTGAACCAGAACTTCATCAGAACTGGCAGTCTGTAGGAACCACTTCCTTATATAACCAATATTTTCAAAAAACAGTACAAAATTAATTTAAAAAAATCTGTATACAGCAAATTTCATGTGAGTCCAATAAAATGATCTCAGCTGACGTTATAATATAAAGGTAATAAAATAAATTCTGAAATAATGCAAAATTATAAAAAAAAAAAGTTTGCATAGAACATGATTTATGTGCAAACCAGAAAAAATATCCCAGCTAACAATAATGGCATGAGTACACATAGCATGAGTTAAATGGTATACCTTCATAAGTTCGACGGCCACATCTTCGATGCTGTTGCCGGAAACCACAAAATTCAAAAATCGTGAAAACCGAAGTGCCGAAGTACAAAACCTCGCCCTCTTTTTGACCCATGGTAGCATTCATTTCAGTGGTGGAGTGATCAGGAATGTCAAATTTTTATATTTTTACAACATTTAGGGATGTTAACATGACAGAATTCAGCTAAATGGTTCACATTTAAGCACATTCGGAAATGCGCCTTCGCACATATGAAGGTATACCGAGTTAAATATGTTATTATAACACTTGTTGAGTAATCTTTAAAAATACAAACAAATCAAAGCAATTTATTTTTGAACCCTATCTTCCCATAAAGTTGTATATAACTTTTTCATAAAAAATACACATAAAAACATGTAATAATCTTATGATTGATTAATCACTTACAATTTAGCTGTCCTAAGTTTTAATACAGGAATGAGAGATATATTATTATTTAATCTAGGGGATTCATCACCTCCATCATAAGTTGCCATAGTAACTCTTTAAACTCCAGTCTCATTTTCCATTCTCCACCCCTTGGGTTATTAATGTCCTTATCTAGTATTCCAAACCTAACCTTTTAAAATTTCCACATAAAGCTGAAAGTTTATGCAAGGCAATATTATTATTGCCATTATTATTATTATTATTATTATTATTATTATTATTATTATTGTTGTTATTATTATTATTATTATTATTATTATTATTATTATAATATTATTATTGTTATTTGTAAACATCATGTGATCTAATATCATAGAGGTCAAATTATTTTCTGAAATGCTCCCTCTCTCTTCCCTGTATAAAAACGAGAACAATTTAAACAAATCACAATATATACAATACCTAGGGTCTTGCAATTCCATTTTATTAATTTTATTTTATTGTTTTTAAGAGTATAATGACTCCTCAATCCAAATGAAGGGACACTGATTACAGGCAATAAACTCCCTAGTACCACCCAATGGGGTATCAATTATATTAACAATATCATTATCCCAAAGTAACTTTTTAACATTTGATGCTGTTTTGTATACAAATTATGGTTGTTTCAACAAATCCATAAGTATGGGGTAGGTTTTAAAAATATTCAAATTGTTCATCACAATATTTTTAATTTTCTTAGTCTAATTACTGTACTCCGAATTAAAGCACACCGATAAGAAGCAGTATCTGCTGTCAATACCACCCCTTCAACACAATCATTTGTATTTTTATCCAGCCCAATCCCTAAAAGTGGTTTATATCACTCATCCCACCCTGCAAACACCTCATCAATATCTCTAATAGAATTTACAGGCTAACCTCTTTCAAGAAGCTTTACTTCTAATTTCTCCAGTTCCATTTTTAAATCTTCCTTGTGGGAAGTCGTATGGGAAATTCTATTATACTGGCCTTTAATAAGGCTCCTTTTTTGCCTAATGGGAAGTGAATTACTAAAATGTTAATAAGAGTAGCTAAAAGTTGGCTTTCTATATATGGCTGAAGAAACCCCCTTTTCATTTAATGTAAGTGAGGTATCTAAATAATTAATAATTTTATTACTAAAATTCCATGTAAATTCAAAAACGAAGTACTGCTATATTGGTCATGGTGGTGCAGTGCTTAGAGATGTTACCTCATAGCAAGAGGTTCTCCGGTTCGATTCTCAGCTGGAGTGCCTTCTGTGCAGAGTCTGCATGTCCTCCCTGTGGTCAAGTGAATTTTAAAGACATGCAGTAGGTATGTGTGTGTGCATGTGTGTGTGCCTGAGCTGGCAACTCAACACTGTAAAAACTCCAGTGCCAATCAATGTATGGATCAGTGATCTGCTGTGGCGACCCCTAACTGGAGAAGCCAAAAGACATTGCTTACTGTTGTTCAAAACAAATCTATAAATTCTTTAATAATATCACTTGATCTATCCAATAAAATAAAAATGTCATCTACAATTTTTAGACAATGTTTACAATATTTATAAAAAATTTATAAATAAATGCAACAGATCTTTCCCATGCTCATAAGACCAGATTTGAAAACACCAGGACATACACTGCACCCATAGAGAAACCCTATGACTGTTTATAAAATTTGCCTTCAAAATAAATGAAACTATTGTCAAGAATTATTTCCATCATATCCCTAATTAAATAAATACCAGAAGCAGCTAAAAATGGACAATAAATCAAGCTCTCCAAAAATAAATCTAAATCCTCATCTCAGGGAATAGAAATAGTAAGAAAACCTTCTTTTGTAGACCATTTATCTAAGGTTAATCTTCTCAAAAAATCACAGGAGTCTTTAAGAAGGTGGGTTTTAAGAGAGAACAAGGGTTTAAGCTGCCTATCAATAAAAGTAGCAAGGGGGTCTGTAACTGAATCAGTGGCCACTACAACTGGTCTAAATTTTTAATTATGAAAACCTTTATGAATTTTAGGTATACCAAATATAGTGGGAACCAGTGTTTTTTTTCACATTCAGAAAATTAATAATTTAATCTGTGATTGTACATGCCAGAAGCAAATCATATAAGAATGACTCAATTTTAAGGTTTGCAATATTAATCTCATTACATGATAAATGCAAGAAAGCAGAAAAATCCTGCAAAATGTTTAACATAGCAGCTGAACAATTTAAAGAATCCAAAATCAACAGACCACCTCCTTTGTCTGGCTTCATAATTCTGATATACCTATCATTCTTAAAGTTAGAATCACAAATTAAGTTTTTCATTTTCTGAATGTGAAGAAACCAGTAGTTATTTTTGGCTGCTTCTGATTCAGTTAATTAGGGATATGATAGAAATAGTTCATGACAATAATTTCATTTATTTTGAAGGAATTTTTTTATAAATAGATCAAGGGTATCACTATGGGTGTGGTGTGTTCACATCTATTCATTAGTATGGAAGAGATCTGTTGTATTTGTTTATAAGTTCTATACATACTGTAAACTTTTCTAAGGTTTTTTAGATGACTTTTTGTTTTACGTAAAGGTTTGAGTAATATTATTAATGAATTTATTGATTTTTTTGAACAACAGTATTTCTTTTTTTTTGTTTGCATGGAACCGTAGTAATAAAATGAGTAATTATTTTGATGAATCAGTTAATTAAATGAAAACAGGTTTACTTCAAACATATATAGAAAGCTGACTTTTATTCACATTTTAGTAGTTTACATCCCATTAGCCAAAAAAGAGCCTTATTGAAGGCCAATCTATAATCAGATGCATTCAAGGTGGAGATGGGATTACATCAAGGATCAGTTCTGAGCCTTTCTTATTTGCAACGGTGATGGACAGGTTGCACAGACAAGATCAGACAGGAGTCCTTGTGGACTATGATGTTTGCAGATGACATTGTGATTTGTATTGAGAGTAGGGAACAAGTTGAGGAGACCCTGGAGAGGTGGAAATATGTTCTAGAGAGGAGAGGAATGAAGGTCCATAGGACTAAGACAGAATATTTGTGTGTGAATGAGAGGGGGGACAGAGGAATGTTGAGGATGCAGGGAGTAGAGTTGGTGAAGTTATGAGTTTAAATACTAGGGATCACCTGTTCAGAGTAATGGTGAGTGTGGAAGAGAGGTGAAGAAAAAAGAGCAGGCAAGGTTGAGAGGGTGGAGAAGAGTGTCAGGAGTGGTTTGTGACAGACTGGTACCAGTAAGATGAAAGGGAAGGTCTACGAGATGGTAATGAGACCCGCTATGTTATATGGGTTGGAAACAGTGGCACTGACAAAAAGACAAGAGTCAGGGCTAGAGGTGGCAGAGTTATAGATGTTAAGATTTGCATTGGATGGGACAAGAGGGTCAGCTCAGGTTGGACAGCTTAGAGACAAAGCCAGAGAGGTGAGATTGCTTTGGTTTGGACATGTGCTGATGAGGGATGCTGGATATATTGGGAGAAAGATGCTAAGGAAGGAGCTGCCAGGTAAGAGGAAAAAAAGAATCATACATTTTTTATATAATTAGATATTTTTACATATTTTTTATTGAAAATTTATATACAACAACTTTATGGGAGGATACAGTTTAAAAATTAATTGCCTTGCTTTGTTTGCATTTATTTTAAAGATTACTCAACAAGTGTTATAATAATGCATTTAATTCATGTTATGTATACTCATACCATTATAGTTAGCTAGGATGTTTTTACAGGTGTACACATAAACATGTTCTATACAAACATCTTTTATAATTTTGAGTTGTTATTTAAAAAGTTATTTTATCAGAGTTAGTTGAAATTATTTTATTGGGCTTACATGATATTTGCTGTATATAGAATGTTTTTAATTAATTTCGTACTGCTTCTTTAAAATATTGGTTATATAAGTAAGTAGTTCCTACAGACTGCCGGTTATGATGAAGTTCCATTTCACAGAATAAAAGCACTTAACTGTTTTTATTTTTCTTTAATAAATAGTCCTTTATGGTGTGATTATGTGGGCTTAATCATGTTATTATCTGGTTACCATTCCTGCACTTATGGCACTGGTGTCAGTTTCCTGTGTTGTTTTTTTCCAACATTGGCCACTGCTTACTGGCTCTTAAACTGTAACAACTGCTTGCTGTATTGTAGCAAGTAGTTTTGTTACAGTTTGAAAGCATCTTTAACTAAAACCCAAGCACTGTAATGCTCTGTGCAGGCAGGGAATGAATTGCAGCAACTGTTTGCTACATTTGTAGCAATGCAGCAAGCAGTTTGTTACAGTATAAGATTCTTTTTGTAACTAAATCATGAGAGCCATATCACTCTGTTCAGGCAATGTATAAACTTCAGAGGATCAGCAGGGCACAGAAACAGGATCTGAATGGCTGGGGTAAGAAGGAGGGAAGGTCTGTTCTTGAATAAAAGAGCTTAGGGGGTGTGGGTCTAACTGTAATAAGCTTAAGGGTACAATGTCGACTGTGGTTTATTACACTAAAGTGTTTTTTTTTTTATTTGCTTTTCAGTGGAAGAGCGGGAAGGGGGACATGGATCTAACATAACTACAGTGAAGTATAATTACAGTGGGTCCTGAAATATAGAGACTGAATGGCCAAAAGATCGGACTTGTATATATTAAATGCAAGATGACATTTCTGGGAATATTCCCTTTTCTCCAAGGTATGGTGATATTGGAAATAGTATAGATATATGTTTTGGAGGGGGTTTGCCCCTCATGGGAGGGGTGCTGGGGTTTTGCTCCCCCTGCAAAAAGACGTTTTAAGAAGAAGAGTGATCTTCAGGATTTTGTTCTTTTTTTCAGCATGTCGGCACTTGGCATTTGCCCGCATTATAATACGGACCTAACTTGTGCTCTAAACACTGTTCACATCCATTCTGTAGTGTGTCTCCTCTTATCCTGAGCTATACATTTTTGTTTCAGACATAGAGAAAGTGAATAACACTTTCACTAAGATTAGGAAGATATCATTAAGAAAAAAGGTAAAAAGATTATGGAGTTATAGTGGTGTTCTGGGGATATGTAGTGATGGTAAATTTAAGTTTGTATAAAGAGAAACAAGTGATCAAAATGTTCTCTTTCAACAAAAGTCAGCATTGCAAATGGAGTTGGACTTGAAGTAAGGGAAATTAAAAGAAAAGCCTCTGAACGTGAAACTGTGAAGCATCATCTGCATAAGCTCCAACTAATCAAAGATATGACTGAATATATATTGAGGTTCCCCATTCACCAGGTGATTAAATTGCTATATGTGTCTGAGGGTCTATATCACATAGTCAAAGTTCCATAACTCCGAACACCTAATGGTCGAACCATGATGTTTGAAGTTACAAAACTTCAACTACGGAAAAAAAAAAAAAAAACAGACAACAAAATAAATTGTTGTAAGCAGGGGGACAAGCCCCCCTGCACCCCCCCACACCCCCCACTACTTAAATATACCAACTACGAGATCTTACCACATTGAACAAAATGAAAACCTCCGCTTATGGAGATTTCCATTCAAAAGCTCAAAGTTTTATAAATTCGAACTTATGTGGTTTGAACTTGTAAAAGTTCGACTACGTGATAGGAACCCGGGTCAGAGCAGTCCTATTCATCTAATTCAGTTGTATGGAAGATATAGTGTTTCACCCTCATCAATACAGCAAACACTGTATATCCAATGGAGGTAATCATTTCAAGGGGCCTTTAGATATTTCATTTTCATATGCCTCAGTTTCTGTGACTAGGAGGCCATCATGCAAAGTAATTAGTTATCAAAAGGATAATTGGTCGTTATTTGTTTTGGATGTAGTAACCTTTGTAAACAGGTCAAATGTCTGATCAAAAAACAGTAACAGAAACAAAAATTAGACCTTTTCTTAGGGTCATTTATGGGAAATAGGACACATTCTCCATTGCTAACATATAAAATGTATACAAGGTATCAAAATATAAATGTGCAACACCTTTGGGGGATCTCTAGTTAAGTATACCCCAGAGGACCTGTTTGTATAATATTGGAATGTACCAGTCTTGACCCACCCTCCTCAATCTGTACTCAACTCGCTGCTGCCAGGCAGCTTAGACCCTGTAAAATAATATATTATCATTATTACAGAGGACTACATGGGAAAGCTGCTAGGCTCTCTTAAATAAGACTAGTAGAAAAGGAAGCTTCAGTAACATAGAGCTAAGACTGCTCAGTGAAGAAACGAAGCACACCCTTTCTTATTTGGCAAATAGATTATTTAGGAAACCAAGGAGATTTCTGAATGGAAAGAAGTTCTGATTTTTCCTTTCTATAAAGGTAAACACCTCAGGCAACACAATGTGTCTTATAGAACTGCATATCTACTTTGGAGTTCATATAAGGCAACATAATTGCATGTGATGGGTGAAATAATTTAATGAATGTTAGGAAATACAGACATAACCAAAATATATTTAGAAAAAGCCACTACAAATTAATTAAATGTCTCTAACTATAAAGCTGCAGCAGCTGATAAAAGCTTCCAGATCAATGCAGTATTTATGGAACCGAGTATGTTTTTTGCAGTGTAAAACATAACCTAATCATAAACAAATTAGAAGGCTTACAAATGAGCAGTGGTATAATTAACTAGGGAATGGTTCCCAAATATACCTCAGAAAGTTCAAATAAGGGAAACACTCTACAACAAATACCTACAGACTTGGTTCCCTAGGGGATCATGTCAGATACAGTACACTTTTGAGTTATTTCAGTTTGACCTTGTTTTATATGCTGCTGCTCTTTTTTGCAGTTATGAGATGATATAAAAATAGCTAAAAGCTATGAGAATAAACGGGACTGTAAAACTATGCAGGATGCAGTTCAGACACCATATGATTGAAAATATTAGGAGATTGTTAGTTATAACATTTGGCAAGGTCAGATTTCTTAAATATTACAGCATGAACAGCAGGTTAATAGATAAAAGAATACAGTGTAATGGATATTCATAAAACAACTAAATTTCACATTTCTTTTCATATCATTTTGCACACTTGAGAACAATTAAAATGGTACCCTATTGGCAGGACACTGAAAACAGTTCAGGCATGGTTTTACTTCTCTTCACAACTGTGATAAAGCCTGGCCTAGAACAATCTGCTACATTCTGAAATACAGTGAACCTCTCTTTAACATAAATCAGATAGAGACAGAATACAGTACAAATTAACCAAAAGAATCTCCAGCTTCCAGCACTTAACTGTGTAACCAAAACTGTGAAACTAGGTCTCTTTTCATTCCCATATCTAGACATTGCCAGCATGTATGTGTGTTTGATAATTGTAAATTAGATATGTAGAATTTTACCTGTAAGCTGAAACAGACAGAAATAGTTTGTATTATCAATACATGAAGTAAATGGCAAAAACTACTATGTGCAGCTGCGGTATCTTGACATCTAGCTAGAAAGTGAGTAGTTATTTATTTATTTATTTATTTATTTAGGCTTTGCTTATTCATATATCATGAAGACCTTCTTTGATGAACAAGAAATAGAGAGTAAGAGAGACCAAGAGACAGACTGACAGACATAGCCCAGAAATCAAAAATCTCCTTTCTGACTGCATCATACAAAAACAAGGACTTCATCAGAACCTTCTTTTTCAGCTATTCACTTAGGTGCAGATATATTACTGCTGGAAAAAGTAGCAACATGAATATTGCAAATGCAACTGTCTCAAAAATGACTTAGGACAAATCCTAGTATTCTGCACATGCTGTGAGTAGTGTTATCACTGATCACTACTGGTAAACCACTTCGCCTTCAATCCAACCATAAAAGCAAACCTAATAGAAGACTTAGTAATTTTTATGGCAGCTGCATCGGCAGTGTTTGTGTAGGTACTGTGGATTAAGCACATAACTCATTAAATATTTCCTCAAATGCTCTGCTTTGGCTTCTTTTAGATGTATTAAGCCACAAATGTTGGTTATTTGTGTTTCTGTTTGACTCTTTACTGCATATCTTGGTTATTTGTGAGTTTAAGACACAACATTGCTTTTGACAGCATACTTGAACATTTCCAGGTGTTGTTGACTTGACAAATGGTCCTGAATAAACATTAGGCCAGTGAACTACATTTTTAAAAAAATAGCTTTCCATCTGATCTTTGGTACACAGCTTATAATATTATAATCCATTGTACTTAACAGTGTAGTCACACTTTTTGTCAAGATCTCCAATGAATATTAGAGATGCTGTTGAGGCAGTAAGAAAGCATGCTGGTAAACTTCGGTGAAGCCACATTAAATAATTTCAGTACTCCAAATGATATAGCAGAGTACTGGGATGTATGCCTTACAAATTTCTTTGTATGCAGGCAGTCATAGCATTTAATGTAGTGGGCTGACAGTTTGTGTGTACAATATATACCTTCCCTTCCTAAAATTGTCCCTAAGGGATAGCTAGAGACTCTTTGTTGAATTCCATGAACCTTCGTTACTCTAATTGGTGAATCCTCTTCTCCAGAGGAAAAAGGCAAATACTATTTTCGATACACTTCTTTGTTATTCAATGGATGAGTCCTTAAACAGATCTTCAAAAGTTACCAAGTGTTAATGCAAGTTAAAGTGAGTTCACCTTTATGTATGTTTGGGTAGTGGGTTTGTTTATATGGGAGTAGTCCAGTGCTCACATGTGTTTGGCTGAAACAGTCCGTCATTTGGTGGGATTCCTCTAGCCTTCATCTGCATATAAAATCTTGACTTCCCAGACTACTGTCCTTACTCTTACAAATAAATTTACTTTAAATCAAAAGTGTAAATTTTTCTATTTCAGAGAAAACAAAATATCGGAGATAAAAGGTGTCATAAAACTCCCTACCATAGTGAAGCACCTTGTATTCTTATTTTCTTCTTAATTCACATAAGCCTTTGTGTTTAATTACACCACTCTAATGTAATTTAATTCAGATCATGTTTTTTAAATAAATTGCTTCGCATAAGCTTCTTCAAACCCATTGTAAAATCAATTTACTGGGCCACTTTTACTGAGCTCATATCTTTTTTATTAAGCTTTTTTTTTCTAGAACTGAACCAAAATGAGATATCTCTTACTGATAAAACTTTCTTTAGGTTTACCACCTGAATCTGATTTTTCAAAATAGTGTCTGGTTTTGTGGGGTTTGAGTATCCAGATCTTTTTCATTATGTTCAAAATGAACACAACTATGTCTGTTGTTCAGTCATCCACGTATTGCTATTAGATCACATACATTGTTTGTAAAATTCCTGCTAAAACACCATGAGATACCAGTAATTTTTATTTTTGGAAAAACAGATCCCTTTGCATCTAAGCCTGTAGACTGAACCCAAGTATAATGGTTTGTCAATCAAGCTATTTGAATTTGACAGCTTTTTGTTTGGTGCCAAAGCCAACCCCTTCAACCTGTTAAACATCTGTTTTCCAATGCGCGTCAGCTTAATTAAAAGTAGGAATGGGCATAAGTTAAATCACTTAAAAGTATAGTGAATTCTCAAAAAGGTTGGATAAACTCTGGTGCATAAATATTCCTTGTGGTCCACCCTTGATTATTTTTTTACCCACCCATAAGATTCACCTACCTTTTCCACTCATCCTAACCTTTCCATCTATAATGTTACATGATGTATGAAATAGTAGCACCACACCATTTTCCTCCTCCTGGTTTATGGTCTGCAAGCACTTTCTTCTACTGTTTAAGTCACTATGCACCTGCAATTTATAACGTATATTCTTGTAGTCTGTCACCATGATGCCATCTCTCTCTGTAATATTTTCCTTCTTCTTATAGAGTGTGCATCTCCTCCGACATTTCAGATGGCTGCTTAAAAATGGGACAATAATCATATCTGTCCAGATGTATTAACATTGGTCTCTTGGAGCAGTGTCCCCCTGTCAGCTACTGTACAGAGACTTCTCCTGGGCTATGAAATCCCTTGGATACCTTTGAATAAGTGCTTAGGTGGAAGAATCTGGATGGAACTGTGACTGCCTCATTTTCTTTCCCCCTTACCCCCTCCACAGTGAGTATCTATAATTAAAACACATGTAAACATTCTGAGTTAACTGCTTCACTGTTAAGCTTAGATGTTTAAAAAATCAATTATATCTATAGTTCACAAATCTGAAACAGATAACATGCATATAAGATATTAGTTATATTGTTTGATTACAGGTAATGTAACATATCTATGCTTTAGCATCTTGTATATCTGTATGCATCTTACCTTTATATCTGTTGCTGCATGTTTAAGTTTAAAATGGCATTTTAAACTAACAGCTGCAGCAAAAGATATCATACACTGTGAAGATACTCTTTATCTGAGAAACAAAACGCTGCATCCACACTTGGTTAACATACATAAAATACTTAACTGCCACATATGTAGACCCCATGTGGTCCAATTCAATCCCATACAAAGTCTTTTTGGGCATGCTGATGTGTGTCTTCATTTACTTTAAAAATGCAAAGAACTAGTTCCCTGGGAACAATGTAATGCAAGTCCCTATTTTCCATTCATTCAAGTGACAGAAAATAACAACAATATTTTTAGCAAATTATAGTCAATCCATAGTAAATGAGATGTTTGTACAAATTTCTGGAATGCATAGGCAGCAGTCATTAGAAAATTGTTCCATGAGAATGCAACTGCTTTATCTTGCATTTATACTTCAACGCAAGCTGTCCAAGCCCAAAAAAGTCCAGCCATGCTCATCAGCAGTGTCAGAAGAATCAGAGACAATTTCTGACCAAGTCTTTCTGGTAACCCAACTGGAATTTTCTGGAAATGTTTCTGAATCAATTGTGATGTCCGTATGCTCTTTTCTGTATCCCTGGTTAGTCCTTCTGCTGCATTTTTTCTTCTACTTTTGGTGACCTTTCCACTTACCACATATCACTCTTTTTTTCTTAGCTCCCTGCTCCTCTTTACATGATATTTCCAAGCTCTGTCCTTTTTTTTACTATATTATTGCTGAAATCCTGATGTCCTTTCTTTTTCACATTCTCTTGTACACTTGATTTTTCAGTTTGTGCACATTTCCCCTCAGATTCACCATTTTCTTGTGGTATCATTACTCTCTATTTTGATGGTGGTTGATTTGTCTTTTAGAATTGTTATAGTCACTGTTTCTTGGCTCCTTAAATCTCCCATCTCCATCCCTGAAATTATCTCCTTTAAGTCTCATTCTTGTGCTGTTATTTTTAACTGATTTTTGGGTCCTAGTAGAAAATTCATTGCATCTCCCACACCTATGGATTGTGGAGTTTTTTTCTAAGGTAACCCCCCCCCCCGAATAAATAGCTGTATTAACTATTGGGACTAGGGGATGAAAAGATGTTTTTACCTCTCTTTTCCCTATCTGGTGTTACCTCAGAGTAGTTATATATAAGTAAGGATGCATGTGGGGTTAAAATTCAATATATAACATCAGGAGGCTCATTCCCCTAGAAAAAAAAAACAAATGTACAAATGTCATCTAGTTATAAATTTATTTGAGATAAGCCTTTGATTCATGTGCACTTTTTGAAGCATAGTGGATCCATTTGCACAGTAGGAAGCTTTATTTTTTCCAGCTGTGTTTAATCTTCAAAATTTATGGCACTCTCATGTCATAGCTCCAGATGAAATAGCACAGCTGGAGCAGTTTTGAAGAGCATTTGTTAAGACAGAAAAACACAATTCTGCACACATCTGCAATGTCTTATAAGAAGCAATGGAAAATGTTACAGTTCCTGTCAGGAAAGTACTACAAGAATAAATGCTGTTCACCAGAGCTATATAAAAGTACTCTGTTACTTCACTGTTCCTATAAAGTACAATGTATGCTGTTACATCTCTCATAAAAGCAGTACTTATTACTACACAGCCTAACGAGCATACATTTAAACTGTCCAGATTTTGGACTTATATTTTTGGTCTGTTCCTCATAAAATTTGTGGTTTTCTGACAAGATATAGAGAGTTGAAGTTAAAACAGTGACAGACATTTGAGTTTCAGACATTATATCCTTCAAAAAATAAATGTAATACAAATTATTCTAGCAACATTCTAAGTTTGTAAGATTAATATTTAAAATCTGTTCCTGATTTTGGGCCATTGCCCCCTCATTATTTTTGGCTTTGTCCAGATTTATTAAGTTAAGAGGTTGAGAGGTATGCTTACCACCAGAGAAGGGGTGGACCACTGTTCAGCAAGAAGTTGGTGGTACCACACAGAGCATAAAAATTGTTTGACATACTTCTGTACAAGTAGGACAGGATCTTTCCTTTCCTTTCTTATTTACTTCTTTAAATCAATTTCCTCTGTACATTTATTTTTGAATACAGCTTGCTGTGTTTTGAAGCATCTGAGGAATAGATAGAACTCAGATACCTTTGCAGCACAGAATGCTATGAGCGAAAGAAAAGGGCAGTTAAATTATTACTGATTAAAGATCATTAAGATTGATTTCATTATTTCTGAGGAGGAACACCCATAGACTATCCTAGGGATATGGAGATTTTTGTGTTCGCTTAAAATTTCTAATTTCATGATTGGCTATGTATCTTTGAGCAATAAGTTGAAATACATTGCTCTTACCACTATTTATGCCATTTTTATCACAGTCAGATATCAGAGTTATATACAAAATATGGATTATTTAGGGACAATAAATAGACTGTCTGTGAAAGTGCAGGGCAATTATTTGGAAAAGACTATAAAATACAAAACAGGGTATCAGAAAACCCATACTTTCTTAGGTGTCTATGTGCCCAGAGCCCAGTATAATTTAATTATTTGCCTCCTCAAAGTGCTTCAACCTCCAGTAAAATCAATGAAATTGTCCAGAAAATTCTCTAGTCTATTTTTAAGGGTAAGATAGTCACAGAAGAGCCACTCATGTGAGTAATTAATGTAACATGTCTGATAAAGAAACACTTTCTTGAACTAAATCTCATTGATCAGAATGCATCATTTCAATTCATTTTTTTTTTCTTTTGGGGTATATGTGTACACCATCCTCATGATTTGGAGATTTTTGTGTCCACTCAAAATGTCTTATTTCATGACACATCTACTTTTCTAGATTTTATTACAGGGTATATATTCATGAGATATTAGGACCAAGAACCACCACATATCATAATCCAATCATAATATATTTGGAGGGAATGAATTCCTACATACAGTCCTCATTTCAGAAATACATAGGGAAACATTTCCTAGCAGACATACCTCCCTAAAGAAGACAATGCCATTTAGCATACCTAAGACAAATGTTAACAGGCTGCCTATCTGCAAGCCCTGGTGCACCCATCAAATTGCTCCTATTACTGGATACATATTTTGCCAACATCTAAAAAAAAAATATTACTGCAACATTTTACAGAAATATGTTATTTAGATTACTGTAAAGGACATCATGTCTGGTACATGTATTATCAGAACCATGTCTTCTGCAGATATCTCACTTGCACGTCTATTGCCTTCATTTCTATGACTACCAAAATGTATTCATTCTAACAAACACCTGATCATATGTATTCTGCAATATCTGAAATTTGGTGCTCTGTAGAGATCTTGTCCTAAATATAGCACATAATGAATTCAGCTTGATACTATTTTGTAGGCCTAGTCCACAACATACCTCTTACATTTTCCTTATTATCATGGATTTCCCTGATTTTGCCTCTAAAATTTTCTTCTGATATTGTGGCAAGATAGTTAGGATTAAAGTCATCACATAATTTTAAGATTTACAGTTACAGATTCCTTCTTCATCTGAAAATGCATATCCACACAAACCTTTTAATTCTATCAAATTTGATAGTGAATACTGTTAATATTTTAAAATTTTCCTTCACGTTGAGACTTTATTCACAATCATTTTTTCCTCTGTTGCCAATTTTAGAGAAAGCATTTGAAAGCTATGCTTCATTTTTGTATTGTTAGATAATAGATAAAATGGAGATACTTCGAAAACAGTTTACAATGTTGTGGAATCTCAACTTGCAGATTCTCAAATTACAATAGTAGAACAACAAGAGTCACTGGAACCATGAACAGCTCACTGCAAAATGTTTATTAACTCCTTTAAAACTACACTTTAAAACAATGCTAGTTAAAAACTTTCACCCTGCAAGGCTTCTTTAGGCATAATGTATAAATGGAACAACACATGCTCATTTATATGATATCACAATCCCATGATCTGCATTATTAATCAAACCATTTTCTGAAACTCTCTCAGCATTGCTTTTGCCAAAACATTTTCATTCAGACCTGGTGCTATATGTGCTCCTAGGTGTAATATCCCAGAGAACTCTTCTATCTGTGTACATTCTTTTATATTCCTGCCATTTATTGTCTCATTTAAACTCTTTTATATAGAAAACTTAAAATTATGACTAGCACCTTTTTGTGTTTATGTTGTTGTTGTTGTGTCTTTCGGCTTTTCCCGGTTAGGATATAACCAGAAGTACAAAAGCAATCAAGCAGACAACCAAGGTGAATAACAGGATATTTAATGGTAAGCGCTTTCGGCTGCGACTCCAGCCTTCATCAGACAAACAAAAACTCAAGCTAAAATCTTTATATGCCATATGCATAATGACCAATTACCCAATATGCTACATTCAATTGATACTAATTAAAAACATGATTAAATACATATTTAAATATGCTGAACCTTCCATTGAACAACTATAAAAATAAACTAGCAATGCAAAATATGTATACATAAAACATAAAATACAAAATTGCACATAATCCAAATGCATATACAGAAATATATGAATATAAAAGTATGTATATATAAATAAATACTTAGATTGGTAACCAAATATGCTTAAAAATTAACTATCATCTATTAAAAGCCTTAAGCTTTAAAATACTAGTAATAGAAATAGAATCATTGAGACCTGGAAATTGTGTTGCATTTAAATACACCTGCCACCAATATTCTTTAGATTCTAATATAATTTTCCTGGGCCCTTTTCTAGGAGATGGGGTAACTTGTTCCAATGCTGTAAAATGAAAATTATGTGTAGGATTTTGTGCTAGATGCTTATACAAGGCATTATTATGTGAATGCCTATTAATATCATAAACATGCTCGTAAATACACTGTTTTAATTTTTGTTCAGTTCTATCTTAAATTTGGTGAATAAAAATTGGATTTTCATTAAGGGAGACATGCAGTTGGTTAGCCTTTTAGGCACACAACCTTCTATCATTTATAAAAGAGATATAAATTTAAAGGACTGGTGTAATACTTGTTCCAATACAGTGTGTACCAATAAGGGCTTAATGAGAAAATGTAATATGTGCAATTAATGTTCTTACATCTTGGAAGCTGAACAAGTATTTATTAATGACACCCAGATAAAATTAAAAGGAAAATATAATTGTAATACTTTTGGGGTGGTCTATGCTGCATTATGTTTGCAATGTTCAACTTATTACATAGGTAAAACTGAACGAAAATTAAGACAGCATATTTACGATCATGTTTATGATATTAATAGGCATTCACATAATAATGCCTTGTATAGGCATCTAGCACAAAATCCTACACATAATTTTCATTTTACAGTTTTGGAACAAGTTACCCCATCTCCTAGAAAAGGGCCCTGGAAAATTATATTAAAATCTAAAGAATATTGGTGGCAGGTGTATTTAAATGCCACAGAATTTCCAGGTCTCAATGATTCTATTTCTATTACTAGTATTTTAAAGCTTAAGGCTTTTAATAGATGATAGTTATTTTTAAGCATATTTGGTTACCAATCTAAGTATTTATTTATATATACATACTTTTATATTCATATATTTCTGTATATGCATTTGGATTATGTGCAATTTTGTATGTTATGTTTTATGTATACACATTTTGCATTGCTAGTTTATTTTTATAGTTGTTCAATGGAAGGTTCAGCGTATTTAAATATGTATTTAATCATGTTTTTAATTAGTATCAATTGAATGAAGCATATTGGGTAATTGGTCATTATGCATATGGTATATAAAGATTTTAGCTTGAGTTTTTGTTTGTCTGATGAAGGCTGGAGTCGCAGCCGAAAGCGCTTACCATTAAATACCATTAAATATTTTGTTATTCACCTTGGTTGTCCACTTGATTGCTTTTGTGCTTCTGGATATATCTTCTCATCAGTTTGTGGTTCGTGATAGTAGTTTTCCCGGTTAGGGTTCGCCACAGTGGAACTCCGGTCTGCTAATGATTGGCAGTAGATTTTTACGTGCTGATTTGCCAGCCCTGATGCACAATGTTCAACAAAGGTACGCCCATTCACGCATGTCTCCACACAGAAGATGCTGTAGCTGAGAATCAAACAGGGCAACATCTTACTGTGAGGCGACAACATATAAAGCATTAAGCAGTACTTCTCTTTTAATTTAAGATAGATGGTTACCGATACAGTCTTTGAACTTCTAATTTGTTTTCTCCACATAATATGCTTGACATAAATTACATCTATCTATATACACCAAATTCCCTGTTTCACAATTGCCATATGCTGTTAACTGATATTGTTTACCTATAATAGGAGGAATAAATACATTATCCTCACATATAAAACAACAGTATGTATACCTAGCAAATTTGGATGTGCCCTTTTTGTTTATGTTTGTACCTCCATTTATTCATGTCTGCTCCTTATAACATTAAAATATGTTTCAGGTTTTGATTTTTTTATATCCAAAATTTGGTTTATCTGCATTATATAAACTCGACTCTGGGACATCTTGTAAGATGTGTCAGTATTTGCTCATTACATTTTTAACCTTATTGGTCAACATACATCTGATTTTACTTTGGGTGTGTGTAATAATCTGATCATTTTTTACTTCTGCTCAGAAAATGGGTTTAACGGATGTAAGAGGGTTAGCTTAAACTGATATTGAAGTTGTTTAATTCTCAAGTTATTTTTTTCGGGAAACACACATTAACAGAAGTCATAGACAGGCTAAGTACTAAAAACTACACTATATTATTCAATTCATAATATAATCAAAAAAGGGGGTTACTATATTATGGAGAAATTCACTGCTTATGCCTATGGTTACAGAAACATATCAATATGATAAAGGTGTGCTTTGTACTGTAACTATAAAGTATAATAAGAGGATATTAACTCTTATTAACTTGTATTGGATTCCTGGAATATGAATTAAAATAGCTGACCAACATCTACAACAAGTAATTCAAAACTCAAAAGACAATATCGTTCTAGCAGGAGACGTTAATTGTATTTTGTCACCAAGTGATACTAACACTAAAGTTAACAGGCGAATGCAGGCATCTGCAAAGACATTGTTAAAATTTACTGAATTGTTTCATCTTAGAACATAAATGACTTTTCAGAACCAAATTCATTATTTTTTACCCATTATTCCCATAGACACAGAACACAGTCCATAAATGACAGAGTTTATATCTCTAATGACCTGACTGATACATTAGACAAAGTCAAAACAGTAACATCTCTACTTTCAGATCACAGTGCAATTACCTTTGAGCTATTTTTGAAATCTAATAATAATAATGATGTTAAAATGAGAAGATTATCAGCATATAAAATGTGTTTAAAAGAATTTAAAGATTAAAGAAATCCTTTTCTTTATAGAAATTAACAATAGAGAATATACTTCAGGCATTCATTTAATGGATGCACTAAAAGCATATCTTTTTGGTGGAGTCTCTAATTGGTTGTTAAATAAAAAAAAATGGGGCAAAGAATTGCATGAAATATAAGAAAAAACTTGATAAGTTCAAATTGGAAAATCAGACAAATAAAAATAAAAATGCAGAAGAGATTAATAAACTAAACAACAAATACTTGGAAATCTTAAACCATAAAACTAAAATCAACCTTGAGAAGTTTAAGATGATTAACTTCTCTATTAACCCAAACTCTATGCATAATTTTGGCACAAAAACAAAATTACCCAATAAGTCCAAACACGTAAAAGAAGTCTACTGACATAAGAGGAAAAGAAAAATAACAGATATAGAAGATATTCTAAGGGAACTGAAATATTATTATAATAAAATGAATCACAATAATATATTAATAGATCCAGGAGATCTAGGAGAAATAATTAAAAATCAAAAAATATAAAAACTAAACTGTCTGATGACCAAATTAAATTAACTGACAAACTGATCTCTATGTCTGAACTTCAAACTCAAATTTCTATACTGAAACCTATTAAATTACCAGGTAATAAATGGATTCTATCTGAACTTTATAAGCTATTACCCAAAGAAGCCTTAGACATACTACACAAGCCTCCAGATGTACTATTCCTCCATGCAGGACTAGCTTAGTCCTGCATGGATGCGCTGTTTAAGATCAGGACGGCAGCGAGCCATGCATAGTAATGAGGTGTGCTGCCTGAGCTCCCAATCTTACACGGAGCTTGTAAGAGTACAGGGGGCATGTCTGAGAGCAGAGATCTCAGAATATACATGCCCCTACAATGAAGAACAGCAGAAAGAGGTAAGAAATGAGCAAGACCACTCAGAGCTGTCCGCATATCCCCATCAGCATTCCCCCTCATGTACAACAGCAAGTAATCACCAATAAAATGAACAAACCCCTTATTTTTTTTATTTTAAAATCCGATTAAAGCTAACCATAGGTGCAAGGGTGTGCCCATTGCCTACCTACAGTTAATGCAGCTTAAATGGCTGAAGAGGATAACAAGGAAGATATATGCAAATGAAGCACCATAGCAATAGTGTAGTGGGCAGAGCATTCACATTACAAGCAGGCATTCCTGGTTTGAGTCCCACTGCAGCATTTTCCATGGCAAAGCATTTTATGACTAATATTTATGTTGCATAACCCACTAAATAACATATATTTATGAACTGGAGTACTGCATTAAATGCACATATGAGGTGTCAGTGTCATAATGAATAAATCACTAGTAAGCAAGTTTAAGTACCAATAAGCAGTAATAAGCATATTTAAGCAGTAGTAAGTGAGTTTAACCCTGTTTGTGCAGGGGTAAGCAATGCACACACAGGTTAAGCAATTTTCAAGCTAACTCTCTGTAAGCATATGTAACTGGAGGTTAGTAGTGCTTACCCTCACAAAAACCCTTGCAAACCCACTTACAAATGCTCAGAAGTACCTTAATCACTCTGTATCCAACAGCCCTTGTTCTTCCCAGTAACAAAATAAACAGCCATGCAGCTCTCAAACCCAGGACCCTATACACCATAGTCACAGCAATTAACCACCAAGCCAACACAGAAGTACAGAAAAATGAGGTAACAGCAAACAAGTCTTCACCATAGTAAAACCAAACTGAACCTGTGAAAGGAATCAGTATACAGACATATGTGCCTTAACCATCTACATAACATAAATACGTGAACTGGAGTACAGCAGTAAGGCCAGACGTCAGGTGTAATTGTAATAGAGTGTTGAAGTCCCCAATAAAACACAAGGACCCCATACAGTGTACATACACATGTATCATGGATACCAGGCATATATATATAAGGTGCAATGAATAATATCTCAATGCCAAAAAGGAATTATAATGCAAAGTCTATTGCAAGCAATGCTAAGCATTTCACAGGCCATCTTAGGAGGTGTAAGCAATGTGTAGGCCAGCTAACTCAATGTGCCCAGTGCTATACCCCTTTAAACAATGCCAACCCTAGGTAAGCAGGTTTGCCCAAAGCCTAGCCTTTTCAAAACCGGCCAATCACAGAAAAGTGTGGGAAACCCAAGAGGCAGGAATACATCCCATAACTGGTTGTAGTTCCCCATGCAGGCACAATGGGAGTAAGGGGAGAAAGTGTGTGCTTTTGGGTGCAGCACTGGTGCATCCAGGAGTCCAAAGTCATGGCATGACTCCTTGTCAAAGACCATGATCAGAGACTGCTGCAGGGCCAGTGCCAGGGCTCCCAATATAAGGTGGAGGCCTGGAACTGTCTTGCCCGTGACATCACCAGTGCCACTGGCACTCCCTGAACTGGTGAGCAGGTCAGACATCACTATGCCAACCTGAAGCGGCATAAGAGTGACTTCTTGGAGGAGTGGATCCAAGAGGCTAGGGCAGCAGGGGATGTTCCAGTTGTGTGTAAGCATCACCCCACTATGTGTGTAATAATTGCCAGCTCAGGTATATCATGGATAGGTATGGCTAAATATTCCTCATGTGTCCCCCACAGCTGCAATGGAGCAGGCCACAAACCTGGAAGCCCACGTCAGTCACCTGGCAAAGTTGCGACATGAGGCAGGTCAGTAATACTCACTCATTTAATGGCATAGGAAATAGAACTAAAAGTAGTAGTAAATTAATTGCCTGTATAAAACCTGTATTGTTCAAGGCATGTACTGCATACATTAGAGAACATGGCAGGAAGAGTCTCATATCATTTGTATGTCAATAAAAGTGTAATACCCTGACAATAAAGGTTTAACTGCTGGACTGCATTTGTATACTCTGGTATCATATGGTAATGTAGATTTGCAATCATGTTATAGTACTGTTATATTAAGCACTGTTACCCACACCCTGCCCCATAAATTGAATGTGTAGGAATGCCTGTATATGACAGGTGTAATCCCCAGAGGCCATTTAGTACAACTGAGAGACACATAGACAGTAAACATGGAAAATGCAGCCAACAAAACCCGAATAGCACATGCAACTGAGATGTAAACTGTTGTTTTTTAGCCCACAAAGCCATGGTTCGAATTCTGCCAGTGGTAGTACTCTGCATACAGAATCATACCCCACAACTGTACAGATATGTCTGGAATGTCCAGTAAAGTGGCCCATATCTGTTGCCTATCAATCTGTCCCTCTGGGGAATCAGTGGGATGATCCCAGACATATAGGCAGCAAACAGGAAATACAACTGATTGACACACATCTATGAGAACAAAGCTGGCACACTAGCAAATCCCTAATACCTTATGAGACTAAGAAGTCATGTATGTCCCATCTAAACCCCAACTTGTCAAGATGTGGTCAGCGTGTGTACAGTAACAGAGTGCAGATGTATGTGCATAATAGTAATCTGGAATCTGGTACTGTGTGTGGGGACATTCAGGTAGTGCTAATAAACATTTCTCCCACAGGTCTGACAGACACCAACACTGTGCTCAGAAATACAAGAATGATACCCAGTACTGGCACTGTTTACAATGGTATTGTATGGCAGTGCAACTGATGCAGTTGCTCTGAATAATGAGGTATTACACATTACTGTCATCCACACTGTCCTACAATATATAACTGTCTAGGAAATCTGTATAAGAGTGTTGTAATACAAGGTCAGAATGCAAAAGCACAGGGGATTAATTAGACAGAAAGCAGATAGAAGATATACAGCAGTATCTATATAGCAGACACAACTGTGATGGACAGTGTGTTTAAGTTGTAGCAGACACAGCCATGGTCTGAATCTTGGGAATGGAAGTAAGCTGCATACAGAATCTTACCCCACAACTGTACAGATGAGGCCAGAATGTCCAGTATATGGGCCCATATTTGCTGCCTGTCACCCTGGTAAGTCTGTGGGATGATCCCAGATGTTTAGCCAGCAAACAGGGAATACAACTGATTGTCAAACATCTATGAGAACAAACCTGTCACTGTAGCAACCCCCATAACTGTTAGGAGGGTAATAAGCCAAGTATGTCCTATCTACACCCCCATGTTGTCAAGCAGTGACCAGAGTGTGTACAGTAACAGAGTGAGATGTATGTGCATAATACTAATGTGTAATCTGGAAGCTTGTGTGGCAACAGTCAGGTAGTGCTAACAAACATTGCTCCCACAGGTATGTCGGATACAAACACTGTGCTGAGAAATAAAGACCATAACAACCTGTATTGGTACTGTTCACTCTGGTATTGTAGGGAATTGTTAGTGTTGCAGTTTCTCTGAATAATAACATATCACTGATCACTGTCACCCACACTGTGCTACATAATATAACTGTGTAGGAAAGAATGTATATGTGTGTGTCAAGTCACTAAAGGTTGAAGAGGGCAATATTCTAGATATGTTCCAGCACATTTGCATGTGGTCATCATATAGCCTGAGTCTGTGCAGAAAGGATTGGATAGCTATGTGCACAACATCAACCCAAAATCTGGGAGTATGTGTAGAAACAGTTAGTGTTAACAAACATTTCCTCCATAGGTATACCAGGTAAGAGGTGTTTACTGTAAGTAAAACCAGTTCATGTACAGCAATGGCGAAAGCCATATCACTGTCCAAACTAAGGCTATAGGGTGGTGTAGTAAGACTTGCAAGGTACAGATAACAGCACTGACTAGGAGAGTAATATTTACTACAGGAATATAATAGTTGTGAATTGACATATTTCTCTCCCTCCCACCATATCTCCAACAATAATCAACATACCCACCCCAACTGGTATGTAATGGCACTTATGTTCTGATAATGTCCAATTGTTTGATAAATATATTAATTTCTCCCTTGCATGTGCTATAATGAAATATTCCAACATTGGTGGCATGGTGCCATCAATGTACTTCATGCTGGTCTTATTATCACTATGGTCCCATATGTATGTGTTCTGTTTGCTATGCAACTGCTCTGTATCTGGTGTCTGGGTTAATGGGAATATCTATACATGCTGTTATACCTAACCCTGGAATGTGTTGACTATTACTAACCCACATATGATGATGAAATCTAAACAATATAGCACATTTGGGAAGGCTGGTCCCAGCGGACCTACCTGTCCCACCTCAGCTGGTCATGGCACGGGACACCAACATGTCTGGAGCCTAACCTGGGACTTCCCTGTCCATTGGTCCTGCACCACCTTTGGCTGGAACTGCCTCAGTGGATGGGGCTCACCACCCATGGGAGTGGGTGCGGACAGTTATCTCTCACCCATCACCAGGACAGGGGTCATTGTGCATAGAGAGCTCAACTAGCAGCTTGGTGATCTTCTATGCCAGCTCGAGGGCCTTGTGTCACAACTATAGCATCAGTCTGGCTCTGTGATTCAGCCCCCAACACAGCCACAATCAGGGCTATGAAGGTGCAGTGGTGACTGCACATGGGTGGGGACTTCAGTTCCACTGTTTTCACTAGGGGGATCATGGGCTTCCAACTTCCCAACACCTCTTCCCAACTAGGTCTTTACCCCACCCATATGTGTCATATACCACCCCTGTATGCATCTTGTTTGTCTTAACTGTTAACCTACCCAACCTACCTCCACAAATATACCTACTACCCTACCCCAACATCCCACTCTCACCTGAAAAAAGGGCAATCTGTTCCCCAAAACAATTCTCGCCCCATACATAGCTGTCCAGTTCATACATGTGTCCACTGGACACATGTAATCTGGTCTAATTGGCATCACAACTTATTATTGTTGTCCTGACCCTTCTCTCAGGGGTTTGAGTGTCCAAATCTACCTCCAAATTCAGTGTATATACACAGCAGTTGCTGTAATAGAACTGGGCAGCTATGGGCCTTCCCCAGACCCTTCCTGCACATCCCTAGCTATTTCCCTATGGTCTTACCCTTTTTCGGCCCCTTTATCACCACTTTCCTATCAACCCTTTTTTCTTTTCTTTTAAAGAAATTAGAGCAGGGGTAAGCGGGAATAAACACTTTTAAGCAGTAGTAAGCAGGTTTCAGCCTGTTTGCGTGGGGGTAAGCAATGCCTAAACTGGTTAAGCAATTTAGAAGCTAACTGAGTATAAGAATCTGTAATCGGAAATTAGTAGTGCTTACCTCAGCGCAAACCAGCGCAAACACGCTTACAACTGCTCAAAAGTGCCTTAATCACACTGTATCCCAACGGCCCTTGTTCTGCCCAGCAACAAAATAAACATTCTTTGCAAGGCTCGAACCCATGACCCTACACACCATAAACAAAGTGATTTGCCACTAAGCCATTTCAGATATACATAACCCTAATGTTTTTACAAACATATCATCCAGCCCAATCATTCAACAGTACAGGGAATGTATTTCAACATGTAGATATATGTGTGTGTGTGTGTGTGTGTGTGTGTATATATATATCTATATATCTATATATATATATATATATATATATATATATATATGGGTCTACTTCTAATGCCCGAACTGCCGATTCACCGACAGGGAAATGACCGACGCCAGAAACCCGACAACGCAGTTGACCGACACGCTCGGATCCCGACAGACGGAAGACCGACAAGGGGAATGTGTAAGCGCGACCTGGTAAGTATGCGATAGTGAGGGATGTAGGAGTAGGGAGCGGACAGGTAAGTGTTGAATACTCAGGGATGTAGGGTTAGGGTGTGTGATAGGTGAGTGTGCGGTAGTGTCGGAGCTTGGGGTTTGGGGTGTGTAAGTGAGTTAGGGTTAGGGTGCAGGTAGGGAGTGTGTAGTGTCGGAGCTTGGGGTTTGGGGTGTGTAAGTGAGTTAGGGTTAGGGTGCAGGTAGGGAGTGTGCGGTAGTGTCGGAGCTTGGGGTTTGGGGTGTGTAAGTGAGTTAGGGTTAGGGTGCAGGTAGGGAGTGTGTGCAGTGTCGGAGCTTGGGGTTTGGGGTGTGTAAGTGAGTTAGGGTTAGGGTGCAGGTAGGAGTGTGCGTAGTGTCGGACCTTAGGGTTAGGGTTTGGGTTAGGGCTAGTGGATATGTGTTGTAGTGTACTGTGTTGTTGACGTGTAGTGTGTCGGTGTTATGGTGTTCGGTGTTTCGCGTTGTCGGGTTTGTGTGTTGTCGGGTTTCTGGCGTCGGTCATTTCCCTGTCGGTGAATCGGCAGTTCGGGCATTAGAAGTAGACCCATATATATATATATATATATATATATATATAAACCAAGAAGGAGTGCAGTCACACGAAGTAAGATCTCCAAAAGTTGAAATATACATTTAATATATCCAAACATGCACAAAACACTTCCACATTAACGCTCTTCACTAAAATAGCGTTTTCGTCTCCTCACTGGACTTCATCAGATTCTAATACTAATTAAATGCACATATTTATATACCTCTATTAAAACTAATAATCCAATAAAAAAGCTTCAATTAAATTTGAACGCACTTTGACGAAAACGCTATTTTAGTGAAGAGCGTTAATGTGGAAGTGTTTTGTGCGTGTTTGGATATATTAAACGTATATTTCAACTTTTGGAGATCTTACTTCGTGTGACTGCACTCCTTCTTGGTTTATTGGTGTTTTGTGGAGAGCTGCTGTTTTCAAATTCATTTTATATATATATATATATATATATATATATATATATATTAATATCTAAATAGATAAATCATATCATATATATGTAGATATAGATATAAATATATAGAAATATATATATATATATATATATATATATATATATATATATATATATATATATATATATATATATATATATTTATATATGTAAGTATAAACCGACACAGTTATATTTATGTAAGCAGATATATATATCTGTACAGGTATATACGAACATACATCTATAGATAACAATGGGAAAATAACAAAAACATTTACGTCCACATGCACTGTTAATGAGGTTAAGAGGCCCCAAACAATATAAGTCTTGTACGAATAGGTATAGCCCATCCAGCCAAACATGTCTGCCCTGCAATACACTACCAAGGACCTGACACAGCATGACCATCCCTAGGATACATATACACATACACATATATGTAGATACAGATATACATACATACATATATATGTATATATATATATATATATATATATATATATATATATATATATATATATATATATATACATATACATATATAGATAGATATTTGTAGTAAGATACATATGTAGTAGGTGCTCACAATCTGGAACAGCCACTATTCCTACAGTTACCACCTGATCAACTGGAGACTGTATGAGCCACCCATGCAAATGACAATCATTGCCTGCAACATATACCCAAAGAGAAATCAAAGGATATAACACCACCACAAGATTGCATAAATGGGAAAGCTTTATTTGTGTACTATTAAAGTTGTATATGCCATGTTGTATAGCTGTTTAGACACTGATATTCATATAAACTGAGTAATACAACTTTTAAACAGTTATACTAATATAGTAGTCTGGAAAAGTTAACAAATGTTGCTGTCCAGGCCAAGGCCATCAAGTAATACAATAGTAAAGACAGACTGGGCCACAGGATACCAAACAATCAACTGTAACTAATGCAGATGTATAGTTCAGCAGCCTCTATCTACACTCTGTAGACAATCCCTAGGGGGTAAAGACCTCAGCTGACACAATGGGATGTAACTGTGACATAACAAGGCACAACTGACACCATCACAAGCACACTGACAAACAGAACAGTCTGTATGGCAGATGGCAGTAGGCCTGCATTTAACCAAGGTGGATTGTATAGTAATGTACATCTGAATACCTTAAGGCAGCTCACCCCTGATGGTCTTCAGGACTTTGGATTTTCAGGATGCTATAGCATTCCCATATACATATATGTATATATGGATATATGTATATATAGCTATATATGTATGTACATCCTATGTGTACAGATATACCTAGTTATGTTGGTATATGTGTAGATATTAATAACTATATGTGCATACATATCTATTTTGATATGCCTACTACTGTCTCTCTCTCTCTCTCTCTCTCTATATATATATATATATATAGATATCCATATGTATATGTGCATATGTATCTCTATCTGTATATGCGTAGACATATATTGCTCTATATATGTATATATCTAGGTGTTTATTTGTATAGCTATGTACATATACATATCCATCTATGTATATTGATATGTGTATGCCTATATAGATATCTGGATAATTATATGTACATATATCCTCACCATATGTCCTGAACATGGAGTGTAGCCCTACCTCATACCCTATAGTCCCAACTTTGTAGTGCAAGGGGATGTCAGGTATGTATAGCAGGTATGTATGTAGACTATTGCTACTGTAATACGGAGTGTCTTCATAGATATGTTGTGTGTGGGAGGTCACATCTGCTTTTAACATGTGCGTCATTGGCTACTGACAGACATCCAAAGGACATCATAGTACAGTACCACTTCTAGCACATAATGCTCCTGTGGACTACAGCAGGGATAATGGCCAATATATGTGGACAGTTTGACACACTCTGGACAGTCCAGATGTATACACATAACCCCTTAGTGCAAGACACGTGGACCAGTCCTGACAATGTGGATGTTAAAAGCCATGTAGATGGGTATAACACGTAACTACTGGTATACATGTGCCCCCATAGGTTATGCATTCACACATCCCTGCCTGTCCTGCCACTTAATAACCGCTGGTACAGAGGTGCCATGGTCACATACTACCCACTAGATATTGAATGTTGACATACATCTGTACAGCATCCCACCACTCTGTCTGACATACATGACTGTTATGGTGGCCCAGCAGCAGTACATCTGGCAAGTATCTGGACATTACATCTCACTGGGTAAGTACACTAAGCTGCTAGGCATGTAACAAAGCACTGTGCAGGCTACAGGCAGACCGGCTCAACACTGGCCTACATTTCCTATAGGGGAATGCACATGTACCTGCATATATAGTAGGCTCTACAGGCATGCCATAGCACAGAGTAACATACACCTGTGTGAAAGTGCATAACCACAACCAATGTGAACACAGCCACAGCCACATATGGTATGCTAGCTTATTATTACAGTATATGGACTATCTGTTCAACACCATCCTCATATGTGCCACTCCCACACTAACCCTACATAAACTGGGCCACTACACTGTGTGCTCCAATGCCTGTCTGTGGTATGGGACATGTGTATTTATGGCCCTACAAACATGTCAGTCGATAGGGTAACATACAGTGGATCAGCATGTAACATCAGATAGAACAGGACCAAGAACAATGACATCTACCACAGTCTGTACACAGGCCAAGGTACATATTAACAATACACACACTGCCAAAAATCATCATAAGTACACAGACCTCAGTACTGTACACACAACTACAGAATGTCCAGGTTATGTCATCAAATATAACCCTTACTATACATAACATGTGTAGCAGTCTGATATCTTACTGGCTTGTTATCAAATATGATGTCACTAATTATGGTGTACAGCACATATGCACCCCTTACTGCGTGACATATGTGCAAAGGTTGACAAGGTTGTGGCTGGAGGCACATACACAGGGCAAATATTGACATGTTACTGTGATAACCTCATACGTTTACTATTGTAACTGGGATTGTTGCAACATATGTCCTATGAGGGATATGAAGTCAGTAACTCTCACGGCTGTCACCATCTACAGACTGCAATCCTTACACTACCTTCTGCAGTTCAAAGGTATGTGCTCTGTGGGTAACACCTGAAACAAAAGGCACCATACACTGGCCAGTCTGCAGATGACCCTACAGATGGGTGTTCCCTCACAAACATAGCACTGACATGCAGGTATGAAAACATATAGGACAGTCATATCCACACACACCCTGTTAAACCAACATTACTCCAAATGCAGTATAGCAGCACTTACAATCTGTAGTCATGTCAGGCACATCCCCCTCCTGTGTGTTGGCTTGTTTCCACAATGTAGGTAAATCCCCAATCCATCTGATATGCTATTTGCCAAAAAACAGATCAAGTTCCTGCTCACAGTGAATGAAAGGCCCACTATCAACATAATGTTCCTAGATATTGGTGTGTGTTTCCATGCAATTGGCTATGGGAAAGGTACCACAGCTGTTCCACATGCAATCAGCTAGAGTAGGGCTGCAATTCGTGCAGAGGCCATCAGCTGATCCTGAGCATCACTTAAAATACACATGCTGCTGCCTAAGCAATGCAGGTGTAAGTCTCCACATCCACCATAGAGGCAGTGAGAGAGGCAGACAGAGGCACAGAAAAGCTAGGGAGGGATGGGAAAATAAAACTTAATCATGTTTGTGTCACACACCTACCAGTACAGGGTATGAAACTCCTGACAATTATGGAGTGCTATCACATGTCCATGCAGTTTATGGATGCAAAACATAAGTTACATGGTGGGGTGCCCTCAGAATGTATATGTGATGATGAGTGACATCTGCAACAGGAATATGGTACTATGTGTTAGGTGTAGTACACATGCCTCTGCATGAACAGATGTCAATGTTAACACAGCCACACTCTCACAGGGACACACACACACACATTGACATGATTGGCATGGCCTAGAATACAACTCATCACTAGTGGGATTGCCACAACACAGTACTGTGCAGGTATCACATGCACCACAGGGGTCATACAGAGGTTATATGTGCAAAGTTTATGTGGAGGTGTCTGACATCAGACACTATGCTTCAGTATGCCAATTATGGTTGTAGTGATTGTGAATGTGGTCATATGCATCATGCACCACACACATAGACACGGGTGCCAGTACTGACATGCATGGGTGCACTGCTTCATGGGTGTCTTGTGGTCGACGGTGCCAGATAGGTATACAAGGCTAGGTGATGGCTATACCTTAGCATCAGACCACATGACAATGGTCTGCAACATGGCTCAGGGGTTTAGTGTCTTGAGTTGCCCACACAGGTGGGTATTGTATTCACCATCCAGTCACCTGGGTGACTATTGCCTGTGGCCAATGCTGTGCATTCCTTGCCATGTATGTGTTCCTTTGTCCATGATATGGACAGTGTCGGGGATGTGCACACCTCCCGCATGCATGTACAGTGACATGTGGAACTGTACCTGGGATGTCTGGCCCATGTTGTGTGCACATAGGGTTATCATCAGATGTGCCAGTCCTGGCCTCATGTGGCGGGAACTGTTAATGGACAGCAGGTTGACCCTGCACCAACATTGATAGCATGATACCAGTATTCCCTGGTGTCAGTGGCATCTGTCCATATAGGGCTTGTGCTTCAGGCATGGTATGTCCTTTATGGGTCACATTTGATGGAATCACAGGTGTTACAGTTGTCCAGTGGGGAACATGGGGAGGTGCATTGTCGGCATGTACATGCCTATTGAACTGATGGACAGGGTGCCATGCTCTCTGTAGCCCACTGCAATCACACCATGGTTACTATCAGTGGGCAAAATGCAGGGTATTACCAACCTAGCAACTGTTGCTTAGGCAAATGTGTGCATGTATGAGACATGGGTTGAGAGAGTTTCCTGGGTAATACAAGGGTTGCTAATGTTGTTCAGCTGGCATTGATGTCACATTTAGGGGTATGGAATTGCACCCCAGCCTTTTGGCTATTTCACATCTGTTATCCTTGTATGGTGGACATTGTGATATATACTTGGCCCCACCATATAAGAGGTTTGCAAAACCCGCTCCACATTGAGTCCACTTGTTGCACACTTACAACCACCTCTACACAGGATACAAATGTCAAACACAGACACACACACTTGCCATGTCTAGGATTAGAACTCCTACCTACCTAATATGTTATACTACAGCACTATGCCATATATGACACACCATGGAGATTAGTGGAATACTACTTCCCCAAAGGTGTATTTCACTGTGAATGACATCAGCAGGATTGCCAAAGTAGTACATTTGAATTGTACTGAGTGTGACTAGCCTAAAATGCATTGCTCCCTACACAGACATAGAAATGCACACAAAACATCCACAACTGCCATGTGTGGGAACAGAACCCCTACCAAAGGTCTATATCACACTACAGCATGATGCTGTTCCAGGATGCACTACGGGGATTGTTGGAATGCCCCTTCCCCAAAGGTGTATTTCACAGTGAATGACATCAGCTGGATTGCCAAAGTAGGGTATTTGAATTGTACTGAGTGTGACTAGCCAAAATGCATTGCTCCCTACACAGACATAGAAACACACACAAAATGTCCACAACTGTCATGGGTGGGACTAGAACCCCTACCAGAGTTCTATATCACACTACAGCATGATGCTGTTATAGGATGCACCATGGGGATTGCTGGAGTGCCCTTCCCCAATAGTCTATTTCTTGAAGAATGATATCAGCAGGATTGCCAAAGCAGGGCATTTGAATTGCACTGAGTGTGACTAGCCTAAAATGCATTGCTCCCTACACAGACATAGAAACACACACAAAACATCAACCATGTAAGGGAATAGAACCCCTACCAGAGTTTTACATCACACTACAGCATGATGCTGTTATAGGATGAACCACAGGGATTGTTGGAGTGCCCCTTCCCCAAAGGTATATTGCACAATGAATGCCATCAGCAGGATTGCCAAAGTAGGGCATTTGAATTGTACTTAGAGTAAGTAACCTAAAATGCATTTCCCTTCACACACACACACACACACACACACACACACACACACACACACACACACACACACACACACACACACACACACACACACACACACACACACACAGAGAGAGACAAAATTGCTAAATCTGGGATTAGAACTCCTACCTATCTATTTTATCACACTACAGCTGTATGCAGTTATGGGATGTGCTACTGAGATTACTAGACTGCAATTTTCCCAGAGATGTATTTCTAGGTGGATGACATCAGCAGCCTTACCAAAGTAGAGCATTTGAATTGTAGGGAGTGTGACTACCTAAAATGTATTGCTCTCTCCACAGACAAACAGACACACACACACACTTGCCAAGTTTGGAATTAGAACTCCTACCTATTTTATCACACTACAGCAGTACACAGTTATGGGAAATGCTACTGGAATTACTGGGCTACAACCTTCCCAAAGATGTATTTCTAGGTGGATGACATCAGCAGCCTTACCAAAGTAGAGCATTTGAATTGTAGGGAGTGTGACTACCCTAAAAAGCATTGCTCTCTGCACAGAGACAGAGACACAGTTGCCATGTCAGGGATTGGAACTCCTACCTAACTAGTTTATCACATTACAGCAGTATGCAGTTATGGGATGCACTACTGAGATTACTGGGCTACAATCTTCCCAGATATGTATTTCTAGGTGGATGACATCAGCAGCCTTACCAAAGTAGATCATTTGAATTGTAGGGAGTGTGAATACCCTAAAAAACATTGCACTCTACACAGACAGACAGACACACACTCACACACACGCAGTTGCTATGTCTGGGATTGGAACACCTACCTAACTAGTTTACCACACTACAGCACAGTTATAGGATGTACCACAGAGATTACTGGGCTACAAGTCTTCCAAAAGTGTATTTCACAGTGGATGACCTCAGCAGGCTTGTCATAGTAGGGCTGTGGGGAGGGCAGTGTGTGTGCATGGGCCATAACCAATTAATCTAGAGGTTGACACACAACATGTGGGCACACACAGTGTCATATTTCACAGGTACGTGCATACAGCTGCTAGATGACTACTTCCTTGTACAGTCATATTGCACAGCTAGCACTTACACCACATAGTCTGTAATGCTGACAGATACCGGTGGCTAGTATCTACAGTGAGTGACATCTGAACCTCATGTGGTTGTGGCTCTTTGGCTGTGTGCTGGGTGGGACAGGCCTGGATGGCTCCTTGTCACAGTCTCTCTCTTCCACACATCTATGTACATCTACCTCTGGCTTATTATAGTGTGTTGTCCTTAGATATATGTCTGTATTTCTATCCAGTGTGTGTGTGTGTGTGTGTGTGTGTGTGTGTGTGTGTGTGTGTGTGTGTGTGTGTGTGTGTGTGTGTGTGTGTGTGTGTGTGTGTGTGTGCAAAGCATGAGTGGTGCATACTGAGGAGTGTCTGCACTAACATCTGTGACTGCCAGATATGTCTGGTCCACTGGTGTTTGCAGACATGGCCTTCATTTGTTTAAGTGTGTGAGCATGCCCAGTATGACCTTTCAGTATATTGTTGACTGACATTGCCTTCATTTCTCCAAGTGTGCGAGCATGCCCAGTATGCCTGTATGCATTAAGTGTGTGGATTGAGTCCAGGTAGTTTGTACTGCAGTGCAGACCTTTGTGTTGTACACCTACAGGTAGGATACTGTTTCTACAAAGTGTCCATCGATCATTTGGCATTGACTGTTACTACATTTCTACATAGGATGGTGAGGCCACACCTGACTATTTCTACATTTCTACACAAGACTGGGGTGGGGGCACACCTGAATGTTACTACACTTCTACATAGGATGGGGGGGCGCACCTGACTATTTCTACATTTCTACACAGGATTGGGGGCACACCCAACTGTTACTACATTTCTACATAGGATGGGGGGCACACCTGACTATTTCTACATGTCTACACGGGATTGGGGGGGGCACACCTAACTGTTATTACATTACTACATAGGATGGAGGGCACACCTGATACTTGTACACATTTGCTATGACTGTACTGGTTTGCCAGGTACTCCATTTCATTCTGTATTCTAACCTATCATGCTGACTAGAGGCATACCAGTGTACTACAGATCTTAGCTTTGACTAACCTACATATTAGTTTCTGACTTTCTACCCTTCAGAACTAACATCCCACTGCCTGACTTGCTCTGGTCTGTCTGTGCAGGCCTGGTGGGGAGGTTTCCCATAGGCATCATTCAGTGCCAATAGCACAACCTCTGTTTGTGTTTGTCAACACCTGTCCTCCTGGCTGTGACTGTTGTTGGGTATGTGAACCCCCCTGACTGGCATGTGTGAGTCACTTACCTTGTGAGTGTTCCAGTATTGAGGGTGGTGCTGGAGGTATTCCTATGTCGGATGCACATAGTACACTCTCTACACATGGTTGAGCACAGGTAGTGTCATGTTTGGCATCCATTTTACTGTATTTGAGAGTCAGAGAGAGGTGTTATTCCCTGGGTCCCTCCTGTGTCAGTGTATGTGCTATGTGTTGCCTCTTTGCCAAGGCCAGGTCATACTGGGCACACCTCTTTCTGCCTACTGGGGCAGGATCAGGTTGTTCCTCCTCTGAGTCACTCTGTGCCTGTGCAGGCCTTGGTAATGGTGGGGGGGCTGTGTGGTCCAGCCCCATGCTGTTCCTGCTGCAGCTGTTTCCGCAGGATCATATTGTGTAGCTTGGCACATACGATGACAATTTAGGTACATGTAGCTGGTGAGTACTGCAAGGCTCCACCAGATATGTCCAGGCACCGAAACCATGACTTGAGCATCCCAAACACATGCTCTACTATAATTCTGGTCTGTGTGTCTGCCTCATTATGGAGTTCTTGTTCTGGTGTGTGTGTATTTCTGATGGGTGTCATCAGCTACAGCTCCAGTGCGTATCCAGCATCCCCCTCTAGGTGACTGTAAGGGATGTCCCCACTGGCAAATCTCTGGTACAGCTGCATCAGATGCCAGATGTGGGAATCATGATAGCTTCCATGGCAGTTGGCACACACATTCATTATTATGCCCTGGGCATCACACACAACCTGGCAGCTGATGGAGGGCAAGCCCTTGCGGTTGATGTAGACCCGACCCCGCTCACCGGGTGGTGCTTTGATGCATATGTGCATGCAGTCTATGGCACCCCCTACCTCAGGGTATTCTGCTATTTGGTGGAACAGTTGCATATTGCTGGCCAACGCCTCATGGATGTTGGGGAAATATAAGTGCTCACTGACATGTGCTGACATGGCATCCAGGAACTGGTGGAGTACCCTGGATGCTGATGCCTGTGAGATCCCCATCATATCCCTAGTTGGCCTTTGGAAGGTACCTGTAGCTAGTATTCTTAGGCCTACACATACCTTGGTATCCACTGGGATGGGTTCCCCTCTGTTAGTTCTGTGTGTCAGGCGTGGCTGGCACAGCTCAACAATTTGCTGTAGGAGGTCCCTGTTCATCCTATAGTGCTCGACTATCTCCAGCTCATGTAGCCCCTGGTAGGTAACCCTGGGTCTGTACACTCTTCTCCGTCTCCTCACTGTGGGTTGCTCGACAGCATTCACATCCTCACCACCCTCAGCCTCTTCCACAAGTTGTATGATAGCTATTGCAGCCCCTATCATTTTGTTGTTTTGATTGTTAAATGTTCCCTGGTTGTTTACACCCATGGTGTACAGTGTGGGAAAAACCAGAGGGGAAGGTGTTTGCATAGTTTATAGTAGTGTTCTGGGCTGGACTGTTCTGTTGCCTGTGTAATTGGCTGATTCTGATACATTTCACCTGCCAGCTATGCTAGTTCTCTTAGATTACCTTCCTACTGCTGTTTTCCCTTCCCTTTTCCTTCCTGTTTAAGCCTGGGGGTGTGCCGCACAAACACAGTGCTCAAATGTGCACAGAGCTACTATTTCCTGGTTTAACTTTTTTTAAAACCTTTAAAACCTGGTCCGCGATGCACACACCCACTTAGGCAATGTAAAGAGTGCCAGGCAAACTCAGACACACCCCCTTGCTTAGCTGTGCTTAGCTAGGAGCAAACCTGAGCCACAGGCACCAATCCACTTACACTATGCCTGACACACCCCCATGATGTCAGCTAACTCATAGGCTTGCACCAAGCTATTCCTACTCTTACACTGTTGAGACTTGACTAGCATGCTGGGGAAAATTGAGATTCACTATCATTCCCCTCATTTGCATAGGATTGCCTGCTAATGCATAGTTACATGTTTCACACTGAGCCTCCCCCCTTAGCAACCACTACTCACTGGCCATTTTGTCTTCTGCCTGCCATTGACTTTCATGGCAGAATAGTGATTTTAGTTAGAATGCTTATTTTAGGTTTATTTTATTATTTTCACCCCGATCCCATTTGCGTGCCACTGCCCTACGCTTAAACAGCCAAGATCGGCTATAAATAAGTAAAAGTTGATTTTTTTACTTTTTACACTGTTTGCAATGCCAATGGCCTTATACTTGGCCATTGCCATGCTTCCTGACTGATATGCAGCCTTTATTTGGAGCTGTCACAGCTCCATTTTGGATTTTGCAGAAATGTACTTGGTTAATAACCAAGTACATTTTTGCAGATTGCACAAGTCCTGCACGGCTGGTTTCAGGCTTCCTGGATCTCACATTCACCTCATTTGCATAGATTTCACCTGCAAATGGGGTGATTTGCATACACAGGCTTAGTCCGTGCAAGGACTAGTGCAGGAGCGTTCGTGCACGCCCCTGCAGGTTGTTCCTGGATCGCACAGCAGACTTATTGCCTGCTAGAGCTCCTGCACTAATCCTGCATGCCGTGCAAGGCATGCAGAATCTGGGGGAAGGTTTTTTCTGTAGTCAAGGACCTAGGTAAAGTTCTTCCTTCCTGGAAATATACCCTTATCTCTCCAATTTTAAAAACTGACAAAGATTCTACTAAATGCTGTTCATACAGGCCAATTTCACTTTTAAATGTAGATTATAAAATGCTCATGGTAATTCATGCTAATAGAGTAAAATATAATCTACCCTCCATGATTGATGAAACTCAAACTGTCTTTATCTTAAAAGAAATACTTATGATAACATTAAATGAACAATAACAATAATTGACTATGCAAATAAAACAAAAGAGAACGTAATATTAATCAGTCTTGATATCAGTCGTACTTTTGACTCGATAAACTGGAAATATCACTTTCTGGTTTTAGAAGAAAATCATTTCTCAAGTAACTTCACGCATTTTATTAATCTTCTTTATAATGATTGTTTTGCATATCTTAAAATAGATACTTTTACTTCTGATTCTATACAAATTTTACCCTAATTATTGAACCATTTGCTAATCCTCTCAGATCAAATATAGATACAAAGGTATTAACATAAATGAGAATTTAAACTCTAAAATTCAACTGTTTGCTGATAACATCCTACTGACATTAAATGCCAATGATAATTCTCTATCTACAGTTTTCTTAGCAATGGATGTATTTCAAGGAAATATGGTTTAACATTTATGACAAAACATATATCCTACCTATAAATACAAATAAGAATATAATAAAACATAAATTCATTAAATATCTTGTCAAAGAGAAGAAAATGAATTAATTAGGAATAATTATAACAGATAACATTAAATATATAATAAATCATAATTATACTAACAGTATAACCAATATAAGTATAAATTTTCTTTGTTACACCTTGCTCAAATGTTATTATTCTGTCTTCTATATTACTCTGTTTTTAGTAGTTTTGAAAATTGTATTGTACTTAACTTTGTTGATATTAGCTTTGTAATAATAGTATATGGAGCTTTTTTCCCCCGGGCCTCCATTGAAAATGGGCTCATTTTGGCCCAGTGGACTTTCCCGGTTAACAAACTGCAAATAAATAAAATAAAAAATACATAAACAATATAAAGAATCTAATAGACAAATAATAACATTTTCTTCACAGTGGAAGACAGGTTATCTATAATCAAAAGGATTATCTTACCAAAAATATTATATATTATGTAATCACTATCATTACACCCACAAAAAGTTGTATTGAAGAATTTAACACTTTCATTTTGAGATTTCTCTGATATCCCAATAAACCAAGAATTGCTTTAAACCATCATATGGGAGTCTGGGCAGCAAGAGGGATATGGCTACCAGATCTATAATTATATTCATTATCATCAATTATCAAAACAATATATCTTTGGATTAATAACACTTACACAGCTAGGTAGAAATAGGTTTTATGAAATGTTTCTATAAACTCAAACATAATAGATATTCTAATAACTATCTCATACTAAATAATAGACTATGTTGGTTTTGCAGATACATATAAAAATCATTTTGAGGTATGTGTTTTTCCAAAGAGTTCAGTCAACGTTTGCTAAAACTGTGTACACTTAAGATAGGCCAAGAGCTAACCGTGTCTCTAAAATTCACACCTGAGCAGTATTTCCATCTAGGAAAGTTTCCTGATTAAGCATGCATAGGTAAAAGGGGATTGTGCAGTTCATCAGGTCCCAAAAGCTATATTATTAGCTTGCATAACTTTCTGTACATACTATGAGTGGCATCTGAATCATCTGCTTTGGTATAAAAGCTGAAAAGCAGCACTCAGTCTCTATATATCCAGGGTAAAACTAAGGGAAATTGTATGATGGAGTGTGCCACATTATTAAAATAATATTTCCATAGTAGATTTATTTGGTGACTTAAAGAAATGATTGAGTGTTGAATAGGTGTATGTCTAGGATAGTAGGTGGGTAACAGGATGGCTAAAAGCTACCTTTTTATTTGAGAATAGAAACATAAGAATTTGATTAGCAGTACAAACATCATGAGAGGATAAAGAGGTATTTTGGGTATGCCAGATGTCATTTAGCTGAGGAATACAAGAACCCATGATAAGGAAGGCATCCACATTGTGTATAATTAAGAAGTCATTCATGAAGTTCCAACACAGAAATAGCAATGTGTTCCTCACCACACCTACTGCACCCCCACTCATATGATGCAGTCAGCATGCTGGTGGCAGGGTCAGGTCATAGCCTTAATAAGTTGCAATTGTCTATAGGCAAAAAGTCATTGTGCAAACAGCCCCCTTTTATCTCTATATTCAAGCACTCCCCACCATTAGAAATCTGTCATGCTATATCTTCAACCCTGCTAAATAAGCAAATTCACATTATAACTGGGGGTGAATGGTCTAAAGTCTAGAAGGTAAGTGGAAAAAGCAGATATAAGGTAACGGAGACTGGAGCACTTGCAAGAACAGATGTCTATAAGCCACAATCTTTACCAGGTAGTCCAATTAGTGCCTTTTAAGGAGATAAAACTTATGATTACTACTACTCTTTATATCAAATTCATTAATTCATTGATGACACTGGACATCAGTAAGGTTCAAGAGTATGGCAAGCAGCACTGATGGGTCTGTTGCAAGTGTGACTGAAAAATAGCTGCTCAGGCTTTGGCATTGCACCCAAACATCAACATTTTTTCACATAGCCTTTGACTTCCTAGGTTGGCCAAAAACTCTGATGCTGGTCAAGATATTAGGTGATATCTTGAGGCAGACAACTGAATATCCATAATGGTGCTGGTTACACATAAAAAAATTGATTTTGTATTAAGCAAAATCATTACTTCTATGTCTATGATAGACTATTTTAGCACTGAAGCTCACAATTTTAACAATTGGTTCCAACATCTCACAACAGTTTAAAAATTAAAGTTAATAATATTGGGAGGAGTGTCTTTTAGACTTCAAATGTTTAACTTGGATAAGTCACATGTAAGTAAATATGGAGCATTTTTGTTTCTAATAACATGCTAGAACATCTTATGCTTTTGTTAGAAGACAAGTCACAAAGTTTGCCTCAATCAAGCAGAATAGATTTGACAGCTCTTTAATGTGCTATTATTGTAATTCATGTATTTGGGTAATAAATTTGATGCATTATTGGGTGTAGTATTTGAAGGGGGATTATAATTTTATTGCAAGTGCTGAATCATGGAATATTTCCATGTATGAAATAAATGGTTACAATAAATATGAGTGCCTGAGAGAAGCATTAATGGAGGCAGGGTAACCATGTAGATTCACAAAATACATTTCTTGTATGCTAGCTGATGTTATTCCAGAAATGGAAGGTATTATAGTCAAGAAAAGAGATGGTAGATGCAACATTTTATCAATATGTCATTTACAATTATCGATCGCTGTGTTTGGACATGGTTAAGTATATTATTTATGTGAATTAAATGGAAAAAGTTCTTGATTATAAAAACATTGTTTTACTGTTTGATTTTAATTAACCAAGTATTTCATCACTTAGTTTAACAGGTAAAAACCCTTTTGAAGTTAAATTTCTGAATATGGTTCTTTTAAGAGGGTTGGTACAACTTGTGTATGATAATACAAGAGACAACCTTCACCTGGACTATAATAATTACTAACATACCTGACATTGTTACTGATGTGATTATAAAAGTGTATATTTCTACATGAGATCATAATTCTATTTATTTTTATTTCAATTTTAAAATAAATAATGGTTTAAATTTACTAAGATATGATTATAAATTAATTAAGTATAGAAAGCTAAATACTACTATTCAGGGGACTGACTGGTGTAAATTGACAAACAATTATTCTGTAGATAAAAAGAGTATCAATTTTTATAAAATTTGTTGTTCTCTTCTGTGAACACAACAAAGAAGACTGGCACTAGGAATAGAGTAAAGATAGACAAACCATTATGGTAGAATAATGCATTAAATAGATTATCCAGAAGAAGAAAAGACAGTTTGCCGTTTATAAGAAATAATGTACTATCAGGAATAAAAGGATATATAGTAACAACTTTAAGACTTTAAATAGTAAAATTAGGCAGACAAAGTGACTATGAGGTAAAATTGACATTGATAATACTAATAAAAAGCTTTTTAAGTATACAATAATTCTCAATGTAAAAATGTACCAATAACAGACACATGTATAATTAATGAGTATGAAGCTTGTGAAGTGGGCATTATAACTAATGAATTTAATGATTATTTTGCAATAAAAAAATGTAACAATATAGAAATATACAGCAGTGATGTGTTTCAGCCTAAAGGACTGTGCCTTTGCATTACTGAGAAATCCATACTGGATTATTTAAATAAATTCGCAAAAAATCTGTAATGGGTCCGAATATGATTCCAGGCTTGTTATTGGTTATAGTGAAAGATGTACTATCTCTGATTCTGCATATACTATGCAATATATTTTTAATTTTGGGATATGTGCCACACCAGTGGAAAGTTTTACATGTAATCCTTGTATACAAAAGAGGAAAGAAATGTGAACTTGGGAGCTATAGACCAATATGTTTGACCTCTATTTTAAGTAAATGCTTTGAACGATTTATTATTGATCTTTTACCTATGATTGGAATGTTTCTTTTTAAAATTGATCTTAAACAGCATGGTTATGTTGAAGGCAGATCCACACTAATTAATATAATTATTTGCTATAATAATGTTGCTGAAGCAATGGAACTGTGTCTTTTACCCAGTGTTTTATTTTTAGATTTGTCAAAGGCCTTTGAGAACCTGTTTCATCAAGTAATTCATAAATATTTAAAGAGATTAGAAGTGAATGCATATATAGTAAGATGTATTACGAAATGGTTAAGGGGCAGACATCAAAGAGTTAAATATAAAGGTGCTCTATCCAATTCTTTACTTCTACAAACTTGAAGTACTGCAGGGCTCTGTTTTGGGACTTGTTATTTTTAATATGTTTTTGCCAGCATCCCTAAACACAGGGATATATGACTGAGTAAATATACCTATGACTGCAAAATTGGTTTCTTGATATGAAATGAAGAAGAAGACAAATATATTTTTTATATTTATTTGAGCATGGTCAAATGAGATGAGTTTGAAAATTAGTTATGATAAATTTAATAGTATATATTTTAATAATAAATTGCAATGGGATCATTTTTGTCAGGTCATGAATTATCAGTGGTAGATACTTATAATGATTTAGATATAATTATCTCTTCAAAGCTATCATTTGAAAGACATTACTAATATCTATAAGTCTTTAAAAATATGGAATATAGTTTGAGATTATTATCCACTAGAAATGATGATTGTTTGATAACAGTTTACAAGTCTTATATAAAACATATATTGGAATACAATAGCATTTATGTATATATACACAAGGACTGATAAGCTTGAAAATATACAGTGACAACTTACTAAAATATTGTATTGTTTAAGGATGTGAGTTATGAGTATAGATGTAAGCATTTAGGGCTGTATTCAATAGGATACAGATATATAAGAGGAAGCTAATAATAGCTTGCAGCATACATCATGATTATGTAATACATATGTTAGGTATTGAAGTTTATAATTGTGACATATCTATAAGGCATAATAGAGTACATTGTGAAATTAAGTTTTGTAAATCAAAGTTGAAATACTCCTATATAATAAATAAGATGTGGGTCTAGTGGAATAGTATCCTTGTTGAAATACATTTATGAAGTACTTTAACAATGTTTAAGAGATTCTGAGGTGGTGATTCCAGTTCATCTCTGTTATGGAATTTTCTGAGAAGGTGACATAGAAAGGAAAGCCTCATAAAGAATATTCAAGACCTCACATCATGAGTAGTGAATTGATGTGTGGTTCTTAAGAATTTATCTGTGATCTTGTCTTTTCTGATAAGACTCAAAACCTACAAAAACTACAAGTACTGTTGCCAACTCCCTCCTGGTGAGGTTGAGAGGTATACTGCAGTTATTTCACCCATCCAGAGGAGTTGACTGTGGCTCACCACTTGGTTAACATATAGACGGAACACTGGTAGTTGCATCCCAAGAGATCAAACCTCTTGAACATATGTTGTCATTGTGCTAGAACATGAGCTGGGACAGTCTACATTGTGATTAAGACCATGCCTGAAATCATTCATTGTGCATAAAGTATATGCACAGGCTTGAGGAGCAGCAGAGGGCTAGAGTCCCTTAGTCCTAGTACCATGAATAACCCCCTAACTAAATTGCTTGCCTGGGATTCTCCTCCCTCTTTCTATGCACAATGGTTCTCATGCAACAAAGTTCCAAGGTACCTGTAGTGTTTGTCTTACCCATTTTCTCTTAGTAACTCAAGCTGTAGCCAACATGATTTTACAGTAGACATTTGTCAGTGATGTGCATACTATATTGGGCCCATTAGTTCAGCCTCTCCTCCTCCCAAAGCCCTAACAGTTACTTTTTTCCCCTCTGTTATGAAACACTTAGAAATGGTTCTAGTTGATTTATTAACTAATTAATGTACTGGCCTGGGGCTTAAAAATGCAACTAGTTGATTGCTTTTTGTATGCCCGGCCTGCCTCATTGTTCTACCCACTCCATTCGCCCTTGCTGCCATTGGGCTCACTCTTCTCCCTTACCTTACCCCAAATTCCCAGCCACCCCCACAACATCTAGATTTACTGTTAACCAAGTCACACCCATCAGCATCCAATTATCCAATTACTATCCCCTAACTAGCCAACACATACACCACTCACTAAACAACCAATTACTTGTCCCCTACTCTGACCAACACTCCCCCAAAGCTTAGACTTAACCAACAAACACTATCTATGCTACTTAGCCACCTGAACAATCCTAGCTATCTTCTCCCCAATATACCCTCTATAAAAGATGCTACTTCTACATATTTCTCTTCTCTTCTTACTTGCAATAGGCTATCATACCACCTCCTATCATACTCACATAATTATAAACACACATTCCCCCACTTATCCCTTCCTTACTTCACAAAACACATCCCATATAAACATTACCATTGCCCTACAGCTCTTTAATACCTCTAAGACAGAACTGCTTACATATATATCTACATATAAATATGCAACCAGAAGTTCGCTGGAAACTCCAAATAAGGGCTCGCAACACAAACAGTTGAAGTAGTTTATTGAATAACGCTCACAAATTCATACGTTTTCGACACACTACTTCTTCAGAATCTAAACATCAAATAAGAGAAAGCGCTAATGTATACCCTGATTCACTAATCATTTGTTCAATAAAAACTGATACTTAATTAACATTTGATCATTAAAATCATAGGAATAAGCAAAACTTGCTTAAATATTAAAACCAGTGCATAAAAAAATAATTACCTACTCCTATAAAAAATTCAAGAAGAATAATAAATAAATAAAAAGTGTTTTAAAAATTAAAAAATCTAAACATTTTAATAAAATGTGACTTATAAAATGAGTATATATAAAAAACACTCAATACTCCTGTTTCATTACTAGAACACAAAAAGTGTATTATATTATACAATACTGCCATCTTGTGCCAGATCTAAAAAGCACTTGAATGCATCATAATTTAGCGGATCTCAACTTGAGTACAGATTTGATGGACAAAAAAATCATTCAGACCTGGAGCCTTGGTGGATTCCAAAACAATCTGCCAAAACAGTTCCCTATATTCTAATTTTGCCTCCCACATGCCTCCTCTTATATCTCTGGGGACAGATTCCAAAACAGAAAAAGAAAATACAGCCTGAGGACAAGTTGACATGTGTCTAAATAATGCATTATTAGTATTCTGTGTTCTAATTCCATATAAATGCTCATAAATACGACACTTTAGTTTCTTCTCCATCTTCCCTACATAAAATGAGGTACATTGATTGCATGTAGCAATATAAACTACCCCAAAACTGTTGCAATTGGAAAATTCACTACTTGTAATGCTTCTGTTTCTTGCTGCTATATGTATGTGGTTTCCGTTAAAAATGTAGGGACATTGTGAACAAAAACCACACTTGTAAGTACCAAAACTATGAGCACCACAACCTTTAGAGGAGGAAGTACCAAACTCAAATAGTTGTTTAAGATTTAAATCCCTTTGATAAAAAAATTTTAAGGGGGGTTGTTGGTTTAATGCTAAATCAGTGATTTGAACAAACTTTCCCCATTCTCTCGTAATAACTTCCTTAATCAGTCCAGAGTCTCCTGAGTAGTCCAAGATGTAAGCCCTATCCCAATTATTGGGAATGTTGTTGTTTAGAACACTAGTGGTAGACAAGGGCATGTATTTCCCCAAAATAGGGGCAAATCTGTCTTTTCTCCCTTGGATTACAACTTCTAAAACTTCATCCAATAAATGCTTTGGATATGCTCTATCAATAAACATATTGAGCACTTTACCACATTCAGCTAAAAATTCATCCTCATTGGAGGTCATTCTGCTCACCCTAATTAGTTGCCCTTTAACTAAATTCCTCTTTTGAAAAAATGGATGGCCACTTTTAAAATGTAAGTAGGAATTAGAGAAGGTGTTTTTACGATATATCTTTGAAGAAAACCCCTGATTAACCTTGGTTAGGGAAATGTCCAAATATTTTAATTCCTATGAATTGAAATTAAAGGTAAAATCTAAAAAAAATGGTGGTCCATTTAATGTAGTTTAGAAATTCAAAAAAATTTTCTTTAGTATTGGTCCAAAAAATACAAATATCATCTAGAAATCTTTTATATAAAGACCAACACTTAGAAAAAAGGGCTGTGAATCACATACAATTTCTCCCACCAGGTTAAAACGATGTTAGCATAAGTGGGTGTGCATTTAGCCCCCATAGCCACACCTTTGTTTTGCTTGAAAAATTCTCCCTGAAAAAACATATAATTGTTGTTCAAAATAATTTCCATGAATAGAAGACAGTTCCTAAAATCATCCTGGGAGAAGATATGACTATCCATCATAGACTGCTCCAGCCACTGTAACACAATGTCGTGTGGAATGGAGCCAAACAAATCCACAATGTCTAATGTAACAAAGGTGAGATTTGGAGAAAATAAGTGGGGTTTAACAGATCTCAAAAAATCCCATGAATCCTTTAAGACCGTATCACCAGAATAGGAAAGCAATTTAAGTTTTTCATCAACAAATTTTGCCAACGGGGTCGTGACGGACCCCTCAGAAGAAACAATCACTCTTAAAGGAGGATCAACAGAATCCTTATGTACTTTGGGTATACCAAAGACAGAAGGGACATGTGGTTGTTTATTAAATAAAAAATTGAATTGTTCATCGTTGATAGTGCCCTCCCATAATAAATCATTAAGCAATAAAGAAATTTTGCTATTAGCAATATTAACCTCATTGATGGAAGACCTAGAATATTTTGAAATATCCTGAAGTAAATCATTCATCTTAGATTTGTATAAAATACTGTCCATGAGCACTGTCCCTCCCCCTTTGTCTGGTAGCATCACCCTAACACTTCTATCATGTTTCAAATCACTCAATAGTTTCTTTTCAGTGTTAGAAAGATTGGGGTGAACATAATGATTAGTAATAGTTTTCTAATTTCCATCTCTAATAGGTTTTCCAAATTTTTTAATTGTGGATGTAAGGGGGGGTTAAAAGTGCTTTTCTTCTTAAGTGAGGATACACCTGAGAACGCAACATCATGGTCATGAAATAGTAACGACAAATTCTGTTTCCTCAAAAACAACTTTAGATCTATAATAGATCTAGATATATTTGCCTTCCTACTTGGAATAAATTTGAAACCTTTAGAAAATAGCTGAAAATGATCAACTTGAACTTCAACATTACTGTAATTAAATATTTTGTAGTTGTTGAACATATAAATATGCTCAGCCAATTGTGTCTCAATATGCAGTCCATAAATACAGTAAACATACACCAAACCCTTACACCCACTCCTACACAGAACATTACAGCTCAAACTAAAGGGAGACATCCATCCTAGCCCAGGCTCCAAACCCTCACAACAAATACCCCAAACCCCACAAACTACTAACTCCATCATCACAAACCTTCTACAAAACAGCTCAGACCTACTACTTATCAACATGAATCTGAGACGTCTCTTAAACAAAATACAGAAATTCCATACATCCCTCTCCCTCTATTCTTCTGGTATAGCAATTCTGGCAGAAACCTGGCTAAAGCCCAACATAAAAGGCAATGACATTCTAACTCCAGGATATAATACTCTTAGACTTGATAGGCTGCACAACTGTGGAGGAGGTATAGCCATAATATACTAAAATACATTTAAATTTACACAGCTAGACTTAAAACCACCAGGCCTCAACAACACTGAAATATTGATCTCCAGTTGCAAAATTAACCCCAATAAACATATCATCATAATACCCATTTGTATTCCCCCCAGCAATGATCCATCTATTATTGCAAACCTTCTTCATTGGTCATCCTCTTTGTTTAACCAGGAAACCATAATAATGAGGAACTTCAATATGGACTGGCTCACTTGCACTTCTGACAATCCTTCTAACTATATAAACCTGCATGGTTTTACCCGAACAATACAATCTCCAACCAGGATAGATATGCACAGAAAAAGGCAGTCCATACTTGATTGTACCCCACCCAATAAGCCTTTCCTTATCTATAATTCTGGTTGCCTCCCTGACAGTCTCAATAATCATCTTCCCATCTATCTAATCAAATATTGACCAAGCCTCCCAAAAAATCCTATATACAAACAAACTGAAAACAAAATTCACTCAATATATTTAAATTACTACTGGTCCCCACTAAAAAATCTCCAGCTAGGCTCTGCTGTCCAATACTTTAATGGCAAATTCCTTAATATTTTAAACAATCTAGTGCCTTTCAGAAAAGTCTAAGTTAAACCAAAATATGTACCATGGCTAACAAAGGACACCAAACAATTACTAAAACAGAGAGACAAAGCCTGGTCCCAATATCAGCAAAATAAAGCAACCCACCCTTGACAATTACTGGCAACTAAGAAATAAATCCAAAAAAATCATTATAAATCTGACAAAAAACTATTCTACTACAATCCAGCAACAACACCATAATAATCTCCCAAAATTCTGAGGTTTTATCAACTACTATACTCCGGCAATCCCCAATTCCAAGCCCCACCACTACAAACATCACTGAAAGCATAGCAACCCATTTTAACTTATACGTTATAAACTCCATACTATCCTTAGTGAAAATTAATGATAGTATACCCCTCTCTATTCCTGCAGAATAGATTCAGTGCCAAATTCTTTATCTTTAAAACTTTCCAAATAAACACCTTTAAAAATTGCTAAACAAACTGAAGCCCACATCCCTTGCTGCAGATCAACTTCCAAGTGAATACCTCATGTTTCTTTTAATCAACTGATCCATTAATGAGCAATATATCCCTAAACTCTATTAAACTTCCAATGTCATCCCTCTGTATAAAGGTGGCATCTCAACAGAACTGTCAAACTATAGACCTATTTCCAGCTAATCTCCACTTTCCAAAATTCTTGAAAAATGTATACACTCACAACCTATGGACTATCTGCTACATAACAACCTACTAACCAACACCCAGCATGGATGCCATCTTTGACATAGCACCACAACCACCCTATTATGTTTCACTAATACAATAATCAAACTAAAAAATAGCAGACAACTTGTTTCCTCTATCTTCCTAGATATGTCCAAAGCTTTCAAAATCATTTGCCTCCAAGTTGTTAAGTGGCAAAATGATTGCTCCTCTCTATTTATCCATTTACCAACAAATTCTACACTGCTTCTAAACTCATCACCATCATCCAATAAACAGCTGATTCCTCTCTCATCTGTGCTGCACCCTCACTTTCACAACTCCAAGATATAATGCAAAAATCCTTCATAGCTATAGAATCCTATCTCTCTATCAAATTATTCTCAATCTAAAAAAGTAAACTAATGCTTTTCTCAAATAACAAATTGACTGCCCATACTCCCTCTTTTCTCATCTACTCATCCAACAAAACCAAAATTGAACCAGCCTCACACATCAAACTGCTTGGTTTCACCATTGATAACAGCCTGAGATTTGACAAACACCTAGCACCATGTCATAAAAAAGGCAAACATAAAACTAAGCTCAGTCTACAGAGTGAAGTCATTTCTAAGTGACACAACCAGACAATCCATTGCAAAGACTCACCTATTTCTATCATATGCTACACCTCTCCTATCCTCACAAATCTGAAAAAACAGACTAAACTTGAGGCATGTTACAACAAAATTGTCAGATTTACCTCAAACTATCCTTACAGATCCTACCACTGTGCTGCTCTCCAGCAACTAAAATGGCTAACGCTACCCAGCCTTGTAGCTCTCAATCAAATAACAGCTGCTCACACCATCATATAAGAACCCAATAAATGCCCATCTCTACAAAATCTGGTACAGCCTTACTCCAGTAATAGACTCCTGAAACCATCTGACAAATTCCTGTTAAAAGTCACTAAATCAAACAATAGCCTTGCAGACTCTATATTCTAGTTAAATATCCAGAATGTGGACTACCATCGCTCAGCAAATCATAAATATCACAAACCCATCCAAGTTTAAATATGTCCTTAAGGAACCCCTATCCAGCAACTGTCTCTGCCCATGCATAGCAGCTGACTGACCATACCATGTCCTCACACCTCCACCTCGATCTTGCAACAACTTTATTATCTCACCTACACTATACCTCTCTTCTCATCCCTCCCAATCACCAAATCATAGTATACATCTATATATGCATAATAATTATATGTATAAAAAACAGTTCCTAACTCCACTATTATGTTATGTTAGAATAATGTCCATTCATTTTTGTTTTCATTTTTTAGCCTGGGCTTCCATTATACTAGCCCATACCTACATATTTGCAAACAACACAACTCATATGAATACCAAAACTGAAGCCTTCGTCTAGAGTGATAATATGGGATTTCATTGCATGGCCAGCTATAAAGTGGGTAGTGCTTTTGTCTCACAATGCTTGTTTATCTGGCATAAGTCTTAGTTGAGGTACTTGACTCATAATGCTTGTTTATCTGGCATGCTTCTTTACTGTGGTATTTTTTGTTAGCGTTAACATGTACCAAGTGTCTGGTTTGGGTTATGCTAGGGACTTTTTTTTTACCATTCCATAGAGATGTCAATAGGCTGAATTACTACTACTCCTTGCTTGTTAGCATCTGCACAACATGGCTGCAGGTATGATTGTGCATCCAGGAATGGACTAAGTATTTATTCAATATCTTTCACCTATTGCTTGCAAGGGCAGGTTCAGCTCTTATGTCACCTTAAACTTAGCTAAAAAAGCTTGTGTTAGAAAATTAGAAAATTAATGCATGGCTGAGGGAAATTATACTACTTAATTTATTTTTGATATTAGTTTTAAAGATATCATGAACAGGAGTGGAACAAATCTGGTGCTTTGGCAGCAAACCTTTTTACAAATCCACTAACACTTTAGAAAGGAAAGTATAACAAACTCCTTTCAATCAGAGTGCCGGTGATTGTTGCTGATGTTGCCTACCTCACCAAACTGCTCCAACAGGATAATTTTGTGAACTCTCTCCTTTGATCACTCTTCATTTTACTGATGCTTCTAAAACATTTGGCTCTGAAGAGGAAAAATGGTTCAAGAAATTATGGATTCATTCACTGTATTAAAATAACAAAAATATAAATTTTGAGTCAAATCAGTCCTTTCTTCAGGTCACATAGAATGACATCCAAATAAAATGGGCAGCACAGTGTAAATAACACAGTACATCCTAGTAGCCATTCATATCCAGTATCACCTAAACATGTTTACTTTGGCTACAGATCTGACATTTACTAAGAACTATAATTACATAAGTAATTAAGTAAATATTACTGGCCATCAGGTTTCACTTGTTACCAAGCAGTCCATCAAGGGGTAAGCACTGACGTACTTGTAAAAAGTGAAATTTAAAATATGTATTATATTTAGCTCCAGTATTGTATTTTAAAGTCTGATTACAATAATTTTTCTAGCAGTCAAATGCTCATATGTATGAATTTTGAGTGAGTTTTCCATTTTATCCATATAAAAACCTTGATAAAACTTGCTGAGCTGCAGAAAAAATAATATTCTTTGTGCCACAGTCAGCATACTGTCTGTTAACATGTTACATGATGAATAATTTGTAAAAAAAAAAAAAACATGTAGCAATTAAGAAGGAGCAGCATTTATAGTCATTCTACTTGACTGGAAAGGCCTACACTTGAATTGTATTTGTATTTTTAATAAAGGTTCTGTTTAATGAGTCTTTTACAATAGGCATTCTCTTATGGTTTAACCTGGGGCACCCCCACCCGTTCTGTGTCTGATATCAGGGAGTTAGAAAGTAAAATCATATTTAATTGTTTGTTTTTCTGTTCACTTGTCTGTGTGTCTGTCTGTTTTTTTAATGACCTAGCTCAGTAATATAAAAGTATCAATTCAGTTACATTAACAAAGAGTCAATAGAAATAGGTATATCAGACAATAAAGAAGAAAAGCAATGCAGCGTGCAATGTAATGCTACAGAGAAGAAACCGTTTTATCTGACTTCTGTCATTCAATATAAGTTTAAATCCTAGTGATAAAAAACAAGTGCAAATGCATTAGTAAGCCAGTCATTAATATTTTTCAAACACATCATGGCACTAAATTTGATTTTTAGTTGCATGGGGATGACAGACAGCTTGTTTAGTCAAAATAGTTGTTCATGTGAAAAAAAATTGCAACTGTGAACTTAGCACAACATTTTGTTCCACCAGAGTGCATTTTCTCTATAAAATAATGATGTCTATACTTCTATACCTTAGAAACATGACCTAGCAGGTATATTTTAACCTTTATGACTTTTCTATTTATATCACTTCATCAGCAGACACAGAACTGGGGCTATACCGGGCTACTTTCTGTATGATTTTGTCTCCCCTTTTCATATACCATTTTACCTGCATTTTTAACAAGAAAAATATACGTTGACTGTTTTTGTTATTCCATATCATCTGTGGAAAAATGCTATGCATGATCAAAATCTACATTTCTTTTACTGTATACCATCATTACATGCTGCATTTTTTCCTCTTCTGGAGCCACAAGCCTATTTACTCTTTTGTAATTTGGTGAAGGAGAAATCTGATAACCACTGACAGCAATTTTGCAAATTAGCTGAAGTTTACAAGTTAGGAAATAATATGTGATACTCTGGCTATCACATGGGAGGATAATAAGAGGAAGACAGGACCTGAAATGCACAGAATTCCACTTTTTAAGAAAACTGGGTTATCTAAGTTATTTCTTTACATGCCTGTAATTATGCTTTAAAGATTATTTACCATATATCATCAGAAACTTCTAGATGAGCTATCCTCCCTTAACCTCAGCCACTCCTCTCTAACTTGGTTACCATAGTTACCTTTCTGGTCAGCAGCAAGCTGTCAAATGGCAGCATGAACTCTCTACCATACTGCCTATTAACATGGGAGTTCCACAAGGCTCAATCCTTGGTCCTCTCCTTTTCTCCATCTCTACAAATAGACTCCATACTTCCACTCCACTTGCCTCTGTTATTCAGTACGCAGATAACTCTACTCTCGTCTGTGCTGCACCTTCCATAAATTATCTTATCAATATTACTCAGCATTACTTCCTATATGTTGAAGCATGGTTTTCTAACTCACAACTGATTTTGAACCCTTCCAAAACTAAGCTAATGTTGTTCTTCCCCAGTCGTTTACAAGCCCCCCCCCCCATAGCTTTCCAAATCTGCTACTCAAACAACACCACAATAACAGCTGTAATCCAAACTAAATTGCTAGGCATTCTAATAGATAATAACTTGTCTTTTGACATCCATCTCTCTTAGTCCATCAAGAAGACTCATACAAAACTTGGATCATTATACAGAATCAAACCTTTCCTGACATCGCAAGACAAGCTATAGCTAGAACTCATCTTCTCCCCACCCTACTTTATGCATTCCCTATATTCATTAACATTAGTAAAACTACCCTGGCTAAGGCAACCTGCTATAATAAAATAGCCAAATTTGCCACTAACTCCTCTTACAGATCTCACTACTGCTCTTCTTTACATCAACTAAACTGGCTAGAACTACCACACTACTTAATTTACACTCAGCTGTCCCTTGCACACAGGCTGGTTCATCAACATGAAAAAACCCTGCCCTTCGTAATATGCTTTTACTTTACGCTTACACTCGTACTCTTCGATCCTCCAACATATTCTTACTACAAGTCTCCAAATCCAATAACAAAGCAGGGGGCTCTCTTTTCTGTAACTACATCTCCAAATTATGGAATTCTACCCCCCCCCGAGCATTTTAACTTGTACTGACCCAATACACTTAAAAAACAACTAAGAGTGTTCTTAAGCTTTTTTGTATTTGTATTTTTATTAAAAAGTTGGGTTTGTAATATGTTATGAACACAAGCGTTACACTCATTTATCAAAGGTATTGAACTTATTTTTCCCTTATATTTTCCTGTTTTTAACATTCTTTTAACTGAGTGAGGCTATACAATTTGCCTTTGGCTTACAATGCAGTTTTTATAATACCTGTAATTTCACAATTTATCCACTAGATGGAGGATCAAGTTCATTTAAAGCAAATATTCAAGTTGGTAATTTTAACCATTGAGACCTACTAAATGTGTTTCTAATAGCTTTTAACTTTATAATTTATTCTTTGCAGTCAAGTGTTTTAAGGATTTTAATTTTATTCATACATATTTATTCATCAAACATTGTAACATTAAATGTGTTTTAATTGTGGCAACACAGAGAGATGCAACAAGAAAAGTTTTTGGTTTTAAACTAAATTAACATTTCAATTAATTAATTAATTAACCTAATCAATGTAATTAAGTGAATGGTATAAAAGCACTAGTAGTTTGAACAGCCCACATCTGAGGAAGTAATTTTTAAAACGAAAATGTATGGTGGAGCATTAATGTACTGTGTTTCTGTGGAATAAAGTGAACTGAAGTGTGCTGAGCCGTCCGTGGTTTTTTTCATAATTTTCTGAGCTTGCCCTGCTCAGGGCTTTATTGTTTTGCCTGAAAAGCTGCTTCATTTTGTGAATTACAAGTGTTCTTAATGACCAGCTCTGCCCCTGTTCAGGTCTTGGCTAATTTCTTCATTCTCCTATTCAGCACTCTGTTTCCTCTATAATTTTCCCAGTTATTTACCCCTCCCTCCTCTCTTCCTGTTCTTTCAAATGTTTCTTTTTCTCACACGCTTACATTTTACCTTATCCCTCCCCTGTCTCTCTGCTTTCCTTCCTTCTTTCTTCCTATCATTTCTCTCCTATCTTACATTTTCACCTATCTTCTACCTTCTGTTTCCACTTTTCCTGTCCATTCACTTCTTCCTCTTCCTGCCTTTACCCCCTCCTTTCTTGATACAGCTAGAGTTACCTCCTCTCTCTTTTTTCTCTTACCATATTCTACTTCTTCAAATATTTAATCCAATCCTTTACTGTTTGAAGTAATGTACTTGTAATGTTTATAATTTCTCATGATGTATATATGTTTCTATGATGTAAGAATTCTTATGATGGTCATCATTTCTGTTTTGTCCTTTTCTAAACCTTGTAAATTTTTTTCTGTAGAACTTTTCTCCCCAGGCCTCCACTGAAAATGGGCTTATCACCCAATCAGAATATCCCAGTTAGCAAATATTTAATAAATACGCAGGAAATAAATATATGAGTCAGTGAAAAATAGTCAATGCCAATTTTACTGAGAATGATCATATTTAACAATATCTATATCTGCTTCCATAGTATTTGAATGGAATTGTGATCTGTCAGTAAAGACTAGAGCAACTTAATCTCATTCACTATATATTTGCTGTACAGTATGGGCAAAATTTAGCTTTCCAAGAAAAAATAAGATCATGTCAGGATGTAAGACCCATGAATGAATTTAGGGTTAGATATCAATAGTAAATAGTTACTGTGCAACTGGTAGGTTTGGATTGTGATGAACTTCATAACATCTGACATAAGGAGCTTGCAGGTACGGCAAGTGCAAACAGCCAAAAACTGTAAATATTAAAGGAAAAAGGCCAGCACAAACAGGTAGCATCCAGTATCATTCAATTTTATTGTGCCATCATAAATACGTCAAACCAGTTTCGGCACACAGCCTTCATCAGTGACATACATTATACAAAGGAAATCAGATATATATTACCATCAATCAAAACTCCTTTGATGTCATTTCCTCTATAATTTAAAATTTATCATTGAGACCAAGTGTAAATAATACTCCTAATTTCACAATCCATTTATTTTCTATCTGGTTAAGCATAGAATGCCAGCCCCATTTGCATCTTTTGTCATCTAATATCCTATCAATAATTGTAAAAGTAAACTTTACAGAATGGTGTGACTGACAATTTGTATATAATGCATTGATGATGCATTTGTTTCGAATGTCACTTAGATGTTCAGATATTCTAAGACAAAGGGATCTAGCTGTTTGTCCTACATAAAATGATCGGCAGTGGCAACAAGCTAAGTAGATTACACAATCTGATCCACAGTTGGCATAGACATTGATGTCATAGACCTGGCTGGTGTTGTAACTAGAGAATTGTTTAGTTTTACAAAGATGTTGACAGAAGGAACAATGTCCGCATGGATAGCATCCCAATAACTTATCCCCTGCAGTACTTAATTGATGAGTAGTATTCCTATTTCTGGGCTTATGTTTGTAATGTGAGAGGTAAGAGCCTAGTGTTTTGCCATGGTGGAAAAAAAGACATTTGTCCGGTAACAATTGATTCAGTTCCTCATTAGCCATCAGGATGTTCCAATGTTTATTAATCACATCCCTGAATATATTGACATTTCTGCCATAAGTGGTAATTAATCTGATTGTATCCGATCCTTTCTGGTCACCCTTGTTCTTATATGTAAGTAATTCATCTCTAGATTGTTTGGAAGCCCATTCCCTGGCAGTGACTACATCCCCCAACCTATAGTCTCTGTTCAAAAATCTACCAGAGGTCTTGTTTAGAATCATTATAATCCTCTTCCCTGGAACAAATGTGTCTAATCCTGGAAAATTGTGACTTTGGTATATTTCTAATGGTGTGTGTGGGGTGTGAACTGGTTGCATACAGTAAATTATTGAATTGTGGATATCTTATATATACAAAAGTATGTAGGGAATTGTCAGATTCTCTTGAAATCTTAACATCCAAAAAACTGACTTCGTTGTATCTATATGATAGAGAAAATTCAATGCCCCACTTGTTGTCATTCAAGTACTTTACGAACTCCTTCAGATATTCAACACCACCACACCACACCAGCCAGCAATCATCCAAAATTCTCTTCCAAATATCCATATCAGGCAGGTAGATGTTGTGTGACATGTTATAGATCAGTTTTTCTTCTGTATAACCCATAAACAGGTTTGCATAAATGGGGGCAAAACACACGCCCATTGCATTTCCCTGCATTTGCCAATAATAATTACCCAGAAAATAAAAAACATTTTTGGTCAACACATGCTCTGCCATACAGATAAGGAGGGTATTAAATCCAACAGGATATAGACCAGTTTTGTTCATAGGTTCATAGGTTCATAGGTAGGTACTAGGCTATTGGCCCTAGGGCCTATATAAGCCTAGCCAAAGGTACCCTGGCTTTCGCCACCCAAGAAAATTAACTTCCTGTTCCACTGTCGAGCAGAGCCACAGAAGTGATCCCCGGGGTGAATTTCCTATCACCCATACAATCATCAAGATTTTTCTTGAAGAGTGCTAATGAGGAGCTTTGTCGATATAGATAGGTAGTTTGTTCCAGAGTATGGGAAGTCTCTGGGACAGGAATCTATCCCTCCAGCATGTTCTGTTTATTGTGGTGATGAGGTTTAGGTCCCTAGAGCGTGTAGCTTGTAGGGATTGGGATTTCTTTAAGTGGAGCATGTCCAAAAGCTCTGGGTTTGACATAGCTTTGTGTGTTAGGCAGAGATCGCCTCTGAGTAGGCAATATGCAACGGAGTAAAGCTGCAGTTTTTTGAGACGGTCTGCATAGGGCATCTCTTTGAGGCCGGTAATCCTCTTTGTGAGGTATTTCTGTGGCATTTCCAGTTGTTGTAGATGTCTTGTGAGGTACATACCAAAAGGGGCATTGTACTCTATAATGGGTCTAATGAGTGACAAGTAGAGGGGAACAATGATCTCTTTTTTCCTGGATGAGAAACCTTTTGTGATGAGGTATGCCACATAGAAGGATTTCCTGACTACTGTGGCGATGTGATTATCAAAGGAGAGACTACTGTCCACCTGTGTCCCAAGGTCTCTTATCACACTTTCATTGTTAAGTAGACTACCACCTATGTGGTAGTTCATGGGTACTGAGTTTTTACCAAAAGGAATGACAATGCACTTTTTGGCATTGAGCTTGAGGCCATGGCTTTGACACCAGGCATCTGTCTCTGCAAGGCCCTTTTGTAGGATGTCCACATCTTTTGGAGTTTTGATTATGGCTCCTAGTTTGCAGTCATCTGCGAACTTCGTTAGCCAAAGACCTTCTGTGTTGGCCTGTACTTCAGAGAAGTAGATACCAAACGGGAGAGGACCCAGGACTGAACCTTGTGGTACTCCACTTGTCACTGGTCTGAAGCTGGATTTGGAGTCTGCTACTTTCACAGTGTGGGTTCTGTCAGTGAGCCAGTTGGCACCCCATCTTATGACATAGGGATTTCTACCTAGTTTAGTGAGTTTATCTATAATTCCAGATTGGGGGATGGTGTCAAAAGCCTTGGTGAGATCTAGATAGGCTGTGTGAACCACCTTACCCTCATCTAATAGTCTAGGGCCTGTAGTCCCGCCCAATGGGGTATGCAAGTATACAAAGATTTGACATCAAGGTTGCACATAAGCCAATCAGATTCTATTTCGGAATTCAATATCATTTGCAGGAATTCAGTTGTATCCCTAATTCTAGCCTGAACCGATGATACTAGTGGCTGTAAATTCTGAGTTAGGTAGGCTGATAATGGTTCTGCAAGTGATCCTATACCTGACACTATGGCCTAGCCGGAGGCTTATCCAGACTTTTATGAATCTTCGGTAGATGGTATAGAATTTGTTTACCTGGATCCCTCACTACAAGCTGTAACATTGTGGATTTATTAATAATGCCTTCCTCCACTGCCTTCTTTAAAAATGTATCAATTTCTTTCTTAAAATTAGGAGTCGGGTCTTCATAACATTGCTAAATGTATATGCTTTTTCATTTTTCAATAATTTGTTACTGTGATTGAAGATAAATAAAGATGAGGAGATTTGGCTTATTTCCAAAGTGCATTGCATTTGTTTTAAAAGAGTTGAAAAAAAGGTTGTTGTGTCTGATCCAAGTATTAAGAGTGAGAAAGTCAACTTGTAGTTATTTTTGAAATATTGTTAAGGATTTGCTAGGCTGGGATAGGTCCATATCACTGGCATAAAGAAAAGGGATAAGAGGATGGGAAAAAGGATGGATCCCTGTGGTATTCCTTACTTGATTTTTGTTGGAGGTGAAAAGAATGAATTGACTTTTACACAGATGTTGTAGCTAGAAATATAACTGTGTAATCAGTGTAGTACTTTTGGACTGACACCTAAATCAAGTAGGTAGTTTAGTAGTATTCTGTCATCCACTAGATCAAATGCTTTAGTCAGGTCAATAAATACTGCACCAAAACATCCCACTTTGTCTATTCCTAAGAGAATTTGTTCTTTGATGGTCCAAATAGCTTTTGCTTCCTCTCTCTTCACACATCTGTATTCTTATGTCTTGCCATGAGAAATACTCGTATCCACCCAAACATTATTGTTCTCATAAAACGCACATTTTTGAATATGAGGAAGCATTTATTTTCTAGTATATGGTACCTGGGCTATGTATCATTAGTCTGTGTTGATTTTCTGACAGGTTTCTGTTGGTTTGGTCGCAGGGAGTTTGGTCAACATTTGTTTTCTCAACTGTACAGAGAGTTGACAGGTGTGCCAGATTGACAATCCTCTCAGAGGGGAATATTCCCTTTTCCTGGGTATTGTGGAATCTTGAAGTAAGTATATATAATTAGCAGGAGGCAAGGGGGTCAGAGCTCTATCTATGCATGTTTGCCTGTTCTTTATGTTTTGTATTTTTTACTTTTGAAGTAATATTTGCACATGCTGAGACGCATCCTCTGTGCATGTGTACTAGGAAGTCAGCATTTCCATTTTCAATGTAGTGTGGCTTACCTTCAAGATGTCAACATTTGTGTCAGTTGACCAAATAAAAGTAAATCTACTGTAAATACAGATAGATAGATAGATAGATAGATAGATAGATAGATAGATAGATAGATAGATAGATACTATTACCAGTAACTCAATGGGATTTCTGCTGTCCATGCATTCTAGCAGTGTACCTGAGCTATAATTTATTTTGCCACTAAAGCTATTTTTATGCCAGAGAATGCAGCAAGCTGTGTTAAAGCTACTGCTGAGTATATTATGAGTAGTATGATGTGCTTTGTCTAATTGAAAACTCAACTTTTTGTGCATTGTAAAGTGTGTGTCATATCATGCAATTCTGAATGTTTGCGATACACACTGTTGTGTGTGCTGTCCTTTCTTAATAGTATGTTCTCTTTGATAGTTTGCAGTATTCAGTCAGCATTTGGTGGCATATGGTGTTATCCCTTATTGATAAATCTGTTCCTACAATGATGTTGGAAAACTCATGTCACTTTTATTACCTACTACTTATGCCATAGCGTGGCTGCAATTTCAAACTCATTTTATTTGTCCCCTGCCAGGGTCAAGTTTGTATCTATCAGTTGAGCTCATTTTTTTCTTCAAAAGCCTACTGATATAATGAGGTACACTATTAAAAACTACACCTCTTTATTGATGGATGTTTTCAATAGAGTCAGGAAGAATCAGCTGCATGCACAGCTATGGATTCAGGACACTTATTTTTATTATTATAGACAGAAAAATCTATAATATTTTGCATTCCTTAGCAACATATAATTTACTCAGTAAATTACTTTTCTAGTCATGTGATACATGGCTTAATTGACTGTGCTGTGTATTATGATGTAATCTTTGTTACACTGGCAACTTTCTGTTCATTCCATGCTTTTGGAAGAAGAAATTGTAAGCTCAGAGCTTTTGCTAACAAATTTCTTCCTTAGATGTGTTTTTTTTTTATTTTGAAGTGTATATGTTTGCTTGGGGTCATACCTGAGTGCCTGACATAGTTTCAAATCTCTCTCCCTCTCTCTCTCTCTCTCTCTCTCTCTTTTTCTCTCAGTTTTTTTTTCTTTAATTTGTCAGTCTTTATGATGATAAAATTCTAGACGAATCTACAAATGAGGCAATGTCTTCAGGTAAATAATTATATAGTCACTATAGTTAGGAAAATCATTATATAGCACATTAATATGAGTTAAAATATCAAGAATAAAGAAACAGAAAACAGTCACTATTTTCTGAAGTTTCATTTGGTATGTAGGCTGCAGAGCTCAAATAAAATAGCAAAGAGGTGTGATGTTATTTGTAGTGAATCATATTTTATACTTTCAGAAGGCTTTACTGTGCGCCAAAGAAGAATTAATTTAACATGAACAACAACAGGTGACAAAAATATATACCTCTACTAATGTGGAGGTGGGTTAAGCCACAATACAGGCTTGTAAGTACATTGTTTTGATTGCAGTGCTTAATGGCAAAGGATTTATGCCATTTAAGGAACAAAACAAATTATTATCTGGAAAAATAGACAAATTAAGTCAATTTTAATTATGATTCTTTTATGAATTGTTTATTGCACTGAACTTAGCAGTAGATTTAGTCAAAGACACCACAACAAAAGCACATTAAATTATGTAGTGACATGTCTACACTACTCATTAATGTGCTGATGACATTTCAAAAGAGCATAGTGTTCTCAGGAGGGTTGGTGAAAATATTTTTCGCAAATGTTCTAGCCATTTTTTTTAATAGAACCTAGATAAGGAATAATAATGTCTAACATAAACAAAGTTTACAACACTTCAACCACAATATGCCATTCTGTTGCTCAAAAGATTGTACATACATTTTCCTTTCTCTTTAGGACATAAACTAGAAAACAGTTTTAACTTGAAAAATATTATGTGATATTATATATCGCTGTTGTTCAATAGGCTGCCAGCTTAATTCACGGAGATATAGTTTGTATATTATGGGTCCCATTGATTCACCACCATGCATGAAGTATAACCAAATAGTATAGGTAAATACAAGTAGTACCTGAAACTCGCTATGAAAGCAAGAGTTTATATACACATTATGTTCTGTTTTTGGAAAGGTGGCCATAGTCGAAATGGTGGGTATTATAATCTCTTTGTTCTAGACCCAAGGGGCTGGAAGATTGTTTTTCTGTAGACCAACAACTTTTTTTACATGTGCTGCACCATGGTATGCTCAATAAACAGGAAATGTGTTCCGTAACTAGACAACTGTTACAGTATTATAGCTTAGAATGTTCAGTAACTGACCACAAATTCTTTGGCAGGCCAAACCACTGTCAAAAGCTGCTTGTTTAAGTTATTATGAATTCATATGCATTGCATAAATGATGCTCTGTATACATCATTACTCCTAATGTTACCTTCTTCTTTTAACTTCAATCTTTCCCTGCAGAGGTGCTTTCAGTAGTGAATCCTGTCTTCTCATTATGTGGCTAAAGTATCTGACTGTTCATTTTATTATCTGGCCTTCTACTGAACAGTATAGGTTTATTTCCTTAAGTACCAACACATTTGCTGTTCTAACAAGCTGCATAATTCTCAAAAATGTTGTCCTCTAACACATTTTAAAATAATTGATTTTCTAATTTAATACCTTACTGCTAGTCCAGTTCACAAAACAATACCTTTGACCAATCAGATTTCCACTGACAATATTGCGTATTTATTCCTTATAGTGTTACACATATTTGTTAGATCATTCCATGAAGCTATTTGCCATCCACACAGATCTTTGAGCTCAGAAAAATAAAATTTTTCATTGAATCCACTTCTTCCCCATCTGTTTGCAAAGAATTGATAGACCTAGATGAGATGATTTTAGTCTGTACTTCCTACCTTTACTTTCATCATTGGGTGCTTCAATTCTTCCTCAGTTTCAGCTATCAAAGTTGTATCATCTGATATCTGAGATTGTTAATATTCTTTCAGTCACTATTTACACTGTTGATTCCAACATCTTATTCATATAACTGAGCATTTTGCATGATATTGTCAGCAGACAAATTAAATAAGTAGGGTGACAGTATACAACGTTGTCATTCTTTTCTCAATCATGAAAATGTCAGGAATTCCATATTCATGTCTTGTTCTGCATGCAGACACCTCAGGAGGGAAATACGATGACCAAGTACCCTAACTTTTTTATGAAGTTTTCACAATTCTAATGGCCTGCAGCATCAAACGTTTTAGAATAGTCAATCAATCAGAAGTAAATATTTTTTGTTTTCTTTAAGTCTTCTGTTTCCCCCATTATCCAGCAGATTTTGACCATTTGACCTCTGATACCTCCGCAATTTCTAAAGCTAAAGTACATATATCTGGCATTTCCTTGTGTATATATTACTGGAAACTAGCTTGCAGGATCATAAACATTACCTTACTAGCATGAGAAGCAAGTCCAATTGTTTAATAAATTGAGTACTTTTTTAAAATTTGCCTTTTTTGGGATTGGAATATAAATTTAACTTTTCTAATATAATGGCCACTGTTACATTTTCCTTGTTTACTGGTAAATTCAACAACATTAAAACACCATTATTTTAAAGGAGGCTAGTATATTAAACTGAAATTGTATCACTTCCTACAGCCTTCTTATTAGCAAAGCTTTCTTTGGTCCACTCAATGGGAACTCTGTAAAAATATATCTTAAGACTCAAAATATCTAAGACTCACAATATGTAAATCCACACTATCAAAAAATGAATCCTGTTTTTCTTCCCTGACCCACTCCACCACAGCAACATATACAGTGTGTGTGTGTATATATATATATATATATATATATATATATATATATATATATATATATATATATATATATACCAGTCCCACAATCATACATCAGAGAGTAAAGGGTATATACATTTTTGTTATCCCAGAAGTTTAGATTAAATGAATGTACTCCCTTTTGATATAGTTATTTTACATATTTCTACTACCTCCTCTTAATATCATCTGCTTCTTTTAGCTCTCTTTCCGATCTTTCCCCGGATTCAGCAAGCAACCGTTCAGGAATAAGTTATTCCTGCATGGCATGGGCCATTCCTATTCAGCACGGCAGTGCACCATGCATATGTATGAGGACACGGTTCCATGTATGAGTGTAAGGGGTGTGCCTGAGAGCAGAGCTCTCACAATACATATGCCCCCTGCACTCCAGAATTGTCTTTTGGCAATTTAAAATGAGGGAGAACACTCATAACACCCCCAACCCATCAGGGTAAGAAATATGGTCAAAGCCATAAGTGACAATTGTCCCTACCAAGGTAAAAGTTGATAGAATAACACAGTTAGCATAAGCACATAACGCACAGCTCCCAACCTGTCAGAGTAAGAAATGTGGACAAAGCTAAAAGGGATAATCGTTCCACAAAGCAGAAAGTTGATAGAATAACAGGTTCAGCATTAGAAGGGATATTCTGAAGGGTACAAATAAAAAAACACAACAAATATTTTTTTTTTTATAAATGCGATAAAGTTTAAGCATAGTTGCATGGGTATGCCAGTTGCTTAGCTATGGTTAGTCCAGCTTAAACAGCACAAGAAGTTATATAGCAAGAAATATCCAGCTTAAGTAGTGGTTAGTGTGTACGCTTTAAAAGCAACCATTCCTGGTTTGATCCTCACTGTTACCAATTTACATGTGAAAGGAGTACATAAACATTTTTTTATAATTAGCTACTAAATAACATATATTTGTTAACCAGAGTAATGTAGTAGGTCCAGATGTGAGGTGTCGATTTAATAAAGTTGTGAAACCCCCATATAAACACAGGTTTCCCATACAGTATAGTCACACATGAATAAATGTAATGAAAGCACATTGGGGGATGTCAGGGACAGTAAACAGATTTATAATATGCAATGAATAATGAATCAATCCCATACAGCAGATAGTCTATAAAATAAAAAAAAAAGCAATACTAAGCATTGCACAGCTCTGCTTACCAGGTGTAAGCATTTTGTAAATATGACTGCTAAGCAATGAGTAGGCCAGCTAAGTGGATTTGGCCATTGGTAAGCAGTGCTGAATCTGTCCCTTTAAGCACTGCCAACCTTAGCTAAGCAGGTTTGCCCATAGCTTAGCTTAGAGCAGCATATTCAAAACCACCCAATCACAGCAAAGGGTGGGAAATCAGCCTTATTTAAACCCTGCAGGCAGGAATACAGCTCATAACTGGTTGTAGCTTTTCACTGCACGCAGCATGGCAGGTTTTGGTGAGGGCATGCACTTCCGCATGCAGCATTGGGGAATACAGGAGTGTAAGGTCATGGTAGGTCTCCTGGTAAATAACCATGATGATAGACTGCTGCAAGGCCAGTAGCAGGGCTCCTAATATAAAGAGGAAGCCTGGGACCATCTCGCCCATGATCTCACCAGTGCCACTGGTATCCCTCAGACTGGTGAGCAGGTCCGGCACTGCTATGCCAACTTGAAGTAGAGGAAGAGGGAGCTCTTGGACAAGTGGGTCCAAGAAGCAAGGCAGAGGGGTGATGTCTCAGCAGTGTGTAAGTATTCATATCAATAACTGTTTACCAAAGTCCAGCCTGTGCATGTGATGGATAGGTATGGATAAATATTTCTCTAGTCCTTTTACAACTGCAGCTGATTGGGCTGTGAATCAGGAAACCCATGCCAGTAGGCTGCAAATGCTGTGTCACAAGGCTGGTGAGTAACAATCCTGCTTGTAGTAGTCATACCAAATAAATATAAAGTAGTAGAAAGTCACCTGGCAGTATAAAAACTGTGTATGGGTTGTACTGAATAAACCAGAAAATATGACAGTAATAGTCCCATATAGGTGCTATTTCAAGAAAACTGTAACTGCCTGGCAATAAAGTTCTGAATCCTGGACTGGTTGTGCTTACTATGTCATTGTATGGCATTTAGTGTTGCAGTCTCTGAATAGTAATGTTGTGTTAACCACTGTTACACACACTGTGCTACATACAAAATATGTATAGGAATGTCTGTATAAGACTGTTGTAAGTACAAGGTCTGACAGTATAACCAAGAGAGACTTTGACAGAAAACGCTAGAGGCACAGACAGCAGTTTCTAAATAGCTCACTCTGATGAAACTCAAATTGTAATTTCAGCACACACACAGCCATGGTTCAAATCCTGGGACTGGTAGCAAGCTGTATGCATAATCATACCTCTCAACTGTACAGATTTTTGCAGAATGTCGAGATAATCGGCTCATATTTTTGGCCTGTTCCTCTGTCTCCCTGGCAAATCACTGGGATGATCTCAGAATTGTAGTCACTAAATAATGACATACATTTGAATTTCAGACCTCAAATCCTTCAGGAAATGTATATAAAAATAAATCCTGTTACTCTAGCAACTCTCCAAGTTTTTAAGAGCAATATTCAAAATATGTCCCTATTTGTACCCCCATGTTGTCAAGCTTTGTCCAGAGTGTGTGCATTAAGAGATTGAGAGATATGTGCATAATAATAACTAGGAATCTCGGAATATGTATAGAAACAGTCAGGAAGTGTTAACAAACATTCCCCCACAGGTCTGCCAGATAAGAAAACTGTAACTGCCCTGCAATAAAGTTTTAAATCCTGGACTGGTAGTTCTACCCTGATATTGTATGGCCTGACATGTAGCATTCACCAACATCTGATACCAGAATAGTACTGTTGTGTCACTGTTTCTCACACTGTGCTACATAAAATATGTCTAGTAATGGCTGTATAAGACTTTTGTAATTACAAGGTCAGATTGTACAACCAAGAGAGACTTAAACAGAAAACACAAAAAAAAAACAAACACCAGTGTCTAAATAGCTTACTGTGCTGAAACAGCAATTGTGTTGTATTTTTAGCAGACACAGCCATGGTTTGAATCCTGGCAGTGGTGGTAAGCTGTATGCATAATCATACCTCTCAACTGTACAGAATTTCCCAGAATGTCCAGATATCTGGCTCATATTTTTGGCTGTTCCTCTTTTTTTCCTGGCAAATCAGCGGGATGATCTCAGGATTGTAATCACCAAATAATGACATACATTTGAGTGTCAGACTTCAAATCCTTCAGGAAAATGTGTATTAAAACAAATCCTGTTAGTCTAGCAGCTGTCTAAAAGTTTATAAGAGCAATATTCAAAATATGTCCCTATTTGTACTCCCATGCTTTCAAGCTTTGTCCAGATGTTGTGCATTAAGAGATTGAGAGGTATGTGCATAACTACAACTAGGAATCTGGAAATATGTGTAGAAACAGTCAGGTAGTGTTAACAAACAAGCCCTCCACAGGTCTACCAGGTAAGAGAAGTAGACTTTAGCTATAGGACAGTTGAAGTATACACTGTGTAGAAACATGCCACTGCCCAAACCAAGGCCATAGGGTGTTGTAATAACACCTATAGAGTAATGATTAAAGCAATGATCATTAAAGTTGTGAGTACTGCAAGGATATATACATTAATTGACATCTCTCTCTCCCTCCCACCATATCTGCAATGATAATCTAAACACACAAATCAATGGGTATGTTTACACCAAACCTACTGTTGGGACATATGTTCTATTGTTCAACAAATATTGAAATGTGTTTCTATTAATGTTCCATGTTGAAATACTATTATTGGTGGCCTGTTGCTATCATTGTAACCTGCATGCTGCTGTAATAGCCACTGTGGTTCCATATATGCATGTGTTCTGTTTGCTATGTGACTGTTCCAAATCTGTTGTTTTGGGTTAATGGGAATATCCATGCATGCTGTTATAACTAACCCTGGATTGTGTTGACTATTACTAACCCACATATGTTCTAAAACTGCAACACCATAGCACGTTTGGTAAGGCCAGTCACAGCGAACCCATCTCTCCCACCTCATCTGGCCATGGCACTGGGCACATCTGGGACCCACCCTGGGACCTCCTTGTCTGCTGGTCCTGCACCACCTTCTGGTGGAATGCCTCAGGGGATGGGGCACCCCCCTTCCAGGAGCGGCTGTGGACAGGATACTGTCAACTGAAGTCAGGTCCAGAGATCGGTGTGTTATGAGCTCCAAAGTGAGTTTGGAGATCTGCTATGCTAGCTTGAGGGACACGTGGCACAATTAGAGGGTCATCCTGCCCCTCCTGTTCAGCCAACAGCACAAACACCTTTGGGACCATGAAGGTGCAGTGGTGACTTCCCATGGGTGGGGATCTCAGTCCCACTGTTTCCATTTGGGGGCTCATTTGCTTCCGATTTCCAAACAACCCTCCCTGTCCAAGGTGTTTACCCCCCCACATGTGTCATATACCACCCCTGTATGCTATCTTGTCTGTCTTGTCTGTCTTCCTACCCAACCTACCTCCCCAAATATACCTACTATCCTTCCCCAAGATCCCTCTCTCACCTTAAAAAAGGGCAATTTATTCCCAAAAAAAATTTCACACCATACATAGATGTCCATTTCACACACATGTCCACTAGCACATCTAATCTGGTCTAATTGGCTTCACAGCACATTATTGTTGTCCTCACTCCACTCTCAGGGGTTTGAGTGTCCAAATATGCCTCCAAATTCAGTATATATGCACAGCTGTTGCTGTAAAAGAAATGGACAGCTATGGACCTTCCCTATACCTGTCCTGCACATCCCTAGCTACTTTCCCTATTGTCATTCTCTCTTTGTGCCCTTGTTTTCACCACGTTCCTATTACCCCTTTTTTTCTTTTCTTTTAAAAAAATTATTGTAGGGTAAGTTGGAGTAAGCAGTTTTAAGCAGTAGTAAGTGGGTTTAAGCTTGTTTTTGTGGTGCTAAGCAATGCCT